>NW_027500372.1:0-90953 GCF_021521415.1 Bidens hawaiensis
ACAGCATATCTCAAACTTTCAAAGTTATAAAATTAGACAGTAAATGTGTTATTTTCATGACTAAATTATATAAACCATCATATAATTAATTTTTCTTATTCATTAGATTCTAATAAACATTTCAAAGTTTTTATTAGGTTACATAGATTAATTAATATTTTTTTAAAAACTAAAAAGTCCACCCATATATACATATAACCAAGGTTCTATGGAAAATATTTTATGTTGTTTTCATCAACTACTTTAGGGTATTTTGACATTTACCCTATTATTCCCTTTTCTTATAAAACCAATGATTGGCCAATGGAACTTATTGGAGTATTGGACCCAAAGAAGAAGATAAAGTTATTATTTCAATGGATTAGGAGGTTTAGGTATGCATATGTATTTGGATATCCATTTCTTGATTTTAGAACACATTGAAACTTTTGGGATTAGGACATCCATCAATTTATCTACACCATGTCTTCATGCATGAAGTATTTGTACAAAAGTTTGACCAAATCCTAGGGGAGGATCCTTTGTACACAGAAATGGTACTTGCAACCGATCATGACTGTTAGTGCCCCCTTGAATAAGTCTTTAAACCAATTAAAGCATAACTTTTCAAATTTATTTCATTTATTTTATATAATGGTATTTCATGATTGTCTTTAAATATGTAAAAAAACGACTTCCCAATGTTATATAACACGTTATTTCATGATGTTTAAATGGTGGATTGGTGTTACTTTCCCGATCATCCCCCGATGAAAGTAATACCGATCAGAAGAGAATTTCGTGAAGATGGGAAATGTCATCGGGATGAAAGGGAAGTTTTCTTCTATGACTTCTTGTTGGATATCTTTTATAATAATACTAGTTTGAGACCCGTGTAATACATGGAGAATTGATGAAAATTTTAAACTTTAAACATTAAGCGAAATATAATTCTATACGTTTATCATATATTGTTAGTACAGTTACAATTTACATTAAAATTACAGCAATTACAAAACGGACATTACAAAAATATTTATAAATAAGTAAAAATTCTTTGTACACTACATATATGGTTGTATTAGTCAATATACCTCGGTTATCAAGATTCAAAATTTTTAGTCCAAGTCTGCTTGTAACTCTTAAGGCGACGTATAGTTGTTTGTGTGAGAATACGGTTCTTTAAAGTTTATTGATTTTTTTACCGACTTTACCTTCTTGTATGCAAGTGCAATCAATATGGCTCCTCTCTTTAAATCATATAAGTAGAAGCAATATAACACTTGCCCAGATTGATTTTCTCGGGATGAAAATTTAAAAAAATAATAATTGAAAAAAATCAGTAAAAAGTTGGTTTAGAACGACCGCCTGCCATTAATAAACCTTCATTATTTAACATCTAAGTCCATACCGACATAGAGGAAAATAAACACTTCTGCAACTTACGCCATTGTTGCAAATATCTAAATATTTTTTTATATAAATGTGAAATAAATTTAAAATATTTTATATAAAAAAACTAAATTTAAAATTACACGGCAAATAATATTATATAAATGTAAAATAATTTAAAAAATTATAAGGCGCACAAAAATAATTGGAAAGCACTATATATGAAAACAAAACCTCTTCTTGAATTCGTCGATCTCATGAATGTCTTCGTTGATGTACATCTTACTAACATTAATTGAATTGGAAAAAAAAAGAGATGACCTTGATTAACAAAAATAATAAAGTAGTCAAATTTATAATAATTTTTAAAGATATCTAAATTTAACATTACCAATAAAAAGAAGTCAATGTATCAAACCTTCATGAATCTTGAATAAGCCAAATTGTAACACGACAACTACGGGGGTTTGATCATAATTTGACAGAATATAAGTTGGCATGTCAACCGCGTACGATCCATATAAAGTTAAAGGTAATTCTTTTTTGCTTTATAAAGCATGTAAGCTAGATACACCATTTACAAAGTTAACATATAACATAAAATGAAACTAAAAATAAAGTTACTTAACCTTTTAACCTCATATACATCTTATTAGTGTGAACTCCATTAGATTTTATAATATTCTCAATTGGTGAATAATTAGCAACAACGTCAATTACATATATATTGACAAGAATACATCACAAATAAGTGATGATGGTTATCAATAAGTGATGATAAAAGAATAAAAAGTAGACTAAAAATGGAGACCAAGTCAATTCATATAAATTAATATTTGTTTAAACTCTATAAAGGAAAATAACACATATTTGTAGAGAGTCATACAAAAATATTAGGAACAACAGTTTAATCAAAGATAGAAAACTATAAAAGAACAATAGTTTAATAAAGACATGAAACTGTCTGCTCATTAAATGCATCGAATTTGATCCCCGGATGGCAACAAAAGTCAAATACTTCTGTTATAATATAAAAAAAAAGAATTAGCAAATTGCCATTTATATGAAAAAAAATTGAAAGTATAAAATTTAAGTCATCCTAGAATTGTGGCTAAAAAATGTAAATTGATATCCAAACACATAAACAGCTTATAGTTAGGGGTGTGTGTGGTGCGGTTTGGTGTGGTTTTTTGCTAAAACCAAGTCGATAACCAAAATTTTGGTTTTCGTAGTTTTTGAAACCGTTAGGTTTCGGTTTTTCGGTTTTCTTTTTTATTTCGGTTCGGTTTCGGTTTTTTTGGTTTTTGCCATTTGACCAAAACTATTCAAATCACGTATTTATTAGATTCTTATAAATTATTTAATATAAAATATAAAAAACCAAAAATTTTAAAATTCGATTCGGTTCGACTCAGTTTTTTTTTTGTTTTTATTACTTGCAAAAACAAAGCCGAACCGTTAGTTTGGTTTTTACAAAACCATCGGTGTTGGGCCTAGTTATTTGTTTTGTACTTAGTATGTTTGTTTTGTTTGGGCTGTGTATGTAAACCAAGATCCATTTGGATCTCGGTGGGCTTTTGGTTAGTATTGGGCTTGAGTGGTTAGTTCCCTATATATGTATAATGCATTGTATAGGGTTAAGGGTTGTTCGTTCACTTGTATTTCTAGCCGTCTAGTATCATAGACGAGTATTGTATTAATAGTGCTTAAGCACCCGACGTTAATATTAACGTGTGTTTTGAAGCAAGTTCTTGGTACTGTGTTTGTGTTCTTGAATCATCCAGTGTTGGAATTCCGCACCAACACCTAGATTGTTGATATCATAATTGTAGTGATCCAGATTCGGGACTTACAATTGGTATTAGAGCCTTAGACCTATTCAGGCTCGTTATTGTGATATCTAGGATTCAAGATTTTGATCTTTGGTGGTTGTGGTTGATTTTCCGGTGATACTCTCGTCGGAGAAGGAAAAAGGTTTTTTTAAGTTGAAGATTGACCTAATCTTGGTTAAAATTCAAATCCCAGAGATTTCGGGATTTAATTTGTTACCAAAATTATCTGGTCAAAGCATCTTTGGGTTTCCTGGAATCTCAGACAATTTTCATTGTTTTCGGCCAGCATTTGGTCGTTCTCGGTGAAATTTGTTGGTTCTCGGCCAAATCTGCCTGTTCTCGACCAAGTTTGTCAGTTCTCGGCTACATCCAAGAGTTCTCGGTTAACTAAGAGTGTTCTCTGTTGACTTCCTAGTTCTCGGTCAATATTGTTCTCGATATCTTTTCTCGGCTGCCATTAGTTCTCGGTCAACTTTTATTTGGACCTGACACTTGGACTAGGACTATAAAACTTCCTGGACTAAAATTAATCTTAAATTAAAATAAAATGGAACAGTTAACCAACAGCAATACGTCATCAAATGCTATACTTCATCAAGAACTGGATTCCATAATGGGGACAACAACTCGTGTACCTCGTCTATTGTCTCATGAGGGGTTCAGTGAGTGGAAATTTCGATTCGAGAAGTATGTTAAAATGAAAGATGCTAAGATCTGGAGAAGCATTGTTAGAGGACCCCAAATCATCACGTATCAACGTGAGAATTCAACTGAGGTTGTTGTGAAGCCGGTTGCATAGCATGATGATGATGATTTTGCCAAAGTTGAAGAGGATGAAAAGGCCCTATCAACTTTAACCATGGCACTTTCACCTAAGATTGCCCTTGGTTTTAGAGAACTTCAATCTGCTAAGGAACTATGGGAGGCATTAATCGAGGTGTATGAGGGAAACGAAGATATGAAAAGAAGTCGCCAAGACTTGCTGCGACAAAAGTTCAACATGTTTAACCATGTTCTGGGGGAGTCATTGGAAAATCAACTCCAAAGGTTCATATCTCTAGTGACTGAAATGAGATCTGCTAATATTCATCTAGCAACTTCAGAGATAAACAACAAACTGGTGAACTCATTGCCAAAGAATTGGGATATGAATGTTGTTGTTATCAAGAAAACAAAAGATCTCAACAGAATGTCTATCTCGAATATGATGGCTACTATCAAGGCATGTGACATGGACGACAAGCAACGTGCAATAAATCATGCGAACTCTTACAGTGCAGCTGGTTACAACGTTGCTTCCAACAATGCTCGTATTTCTCAAGATAGTTTTTCTATGTTCAAGGCCAATCAGCAACCTCCAACCTAAGGAAACTTTCAGATGTTTAAGTCCACTCAAGGCCAGTCTTCCTCTACTTCGCCTCAACAAGCTCCAGTTTTCTTCACCAAGTCTGCACAACCTTCATCTGTTGGCGCTGCTCAAGGTCAGAACTCAAGCCAGCTTCCCTCCATTCCGAAAGAGACTCAGGAGAGCATAGCTCTAATGTCAGGGTTCATGAACTGCTATAATGCATTTCTAGCTGGAGACTTGGTTCAACCAGTTGTGGCTGCTGAACTCGATCAGATACACCCTGATGATGTTGAGGAAATGGATATTGCTTGGCAAATCGCCATGGCAGTGTTTCGTGCCAAGAAATTCACTAAGAGGACTGGTAGAAACAATTGGAACATGCCTAATAATCAGAAGGTGGGTTTTAACAAGAAAACTCTGAGATGCTATAACTGTCACGAGTCGGGTCATTTTGCTCGTGAATGTACTAACCCAGCAAAGGAAGGAAACACAGAAAGGGCGCTGGTTCCAGTGGGTAACGCTAGGGGAGATGTTGGTGAGAGTTCGGGAAATGGTAAAAGGGGATTGATTGCTCAACAGTTCTCTTGGGAGGATCAGATGGCTGCTCTCAACATTAGAAATCAGACCGCAAATTTTGCAAATGTTGAAGACATTGAAGAGGAAAACGTTGTTGAGGAGCAAGTCAAGGAACTTCAATTCGCATTCATGGCGTTCACTCCCTCCAGCTCATCTGAGGTAAGCTTTCAACCATGTTCTCTGATTGTGTTGATAAAATCAACTTATATAAACTTCATAATGATAACTTGATCAGAGACATGGAAAGAGTAAAATCAGAAAACTTTAAACTTAAGAAAAATGAAAAATCCTTCTTAGATAAAATAGAAGCATATAAAAAGGATCTCTCTAAGCTTAAGTCTGAATTCAGTATAAAGTGTTGTCACCACCTAGATGCCAAGCAGGAAATTGCTGAATTAACTGTTAAACTGGAAGCCTCCAAATTGGAAATTTTGAACTTAAATGCTATGTTTGAAAGAGCTAAAATTGATTTTAAAAAATTCGAGGGTTCCAGTAAAGTGGTAAATTCAATGATTGATAATCAATTATGGTGGAAGGAAAAGGAAGGTGAGGGATTAGGGTACAGCTAGGTACCCCCACCTTACAATGACAACTATGTTCAACTTCCGGTCACCAAAGAACAGGAAGAAAAGGTACAGAACATGAAGTACGGTATACATGATAAGAATGACAAATCTGAACATGTGAATGCATTCACTTCAGGAGTGAACGATTCTAACGTGTTTGCTTCATGTGTAGAAAAAGTAACTGTCAGGGAATGGACTGATGAGGACGACGACCCTTGTTTTGAATTTAATAATGACATTATCTCTGATGTTCCTTTAAAACTGCCTGTTTTAAATTCTGTTATTCCGACTGTTTGTGTGGGCTCTATTTTAAAGAGCAAGGATTTTTGTTTGGTTGATTCGGTTAATAGTTTGAATTCTGACAATGTGGTACCAAATAAAATTAAAAATTCAAAATCCAACAAATACTTGCCACCTAAATTTGTTAAAGAGGGATGCTCTAATGACAAACAAGGTGATAAGCTGAATAATGTGAATAATGAAAAAAGGGGCTATCGCAATTTTCAGCAAACTGGTCCACACAACTAGTCCAGACGAGGAATTGCCCAAAGTGATTTCTACATAAAACGTCAAACTTGTTTTAATTGTGGCACTCCTGGTCATATTGCCAAAAATTGTCCACATCGTCCATATGTTCCATATTATGGATTTTATCAGAGGAATATGCCCTATATGCCTCACAATTCACACAGGCAAAGATTCAGGTATTATCCGGCTAATCCCTCTAACGATGATTGGAACCGAAACAAATCTGGCAGGTTTAGTTCTCATCAGACCAAGCCTAACATGTTTCGGAAAAAGGTTAGAAAAGGTGCTTCGGTTTCAAAAGCGAACACAAATTCTAAGCCAAAACGGGTGGAAAAGGCAACCTCGTCTTCTTCCAACCCCAAAACACCGGAGGTTACGGCAACCATTCGTACATATAATGCCAAATCATACAATGGTAGACACAAATGGTTGCCTAAATCTCCGGCAAAGGAATCTGAAAAATCCACGTTTGATGATAAAAGGGACATGTCGTGGCAACCTGTGACAACCTTAAATGCACCAGGGTCACCCAGTGTAACTATGGACTGGGTACCAAAATCTAACTAATTCCGCGCTTTGTGCAGGGACAGCTATGGAGGAATATCATCAGACCTTGGTATGTTGATAGTGGCTGTTCCAGGCACATGACAGGAGACATTTCCAACTACACGACATTCAAACCTTTAACGGTGGGTATGTGTCCTTTGTAGGAGGAGAAAAGGGAAAGATCACACAGAAGGGTACTGTAAGTAATGGTGTTCTAAAATTTGAAAATGTTAATTTCGTTCCTGAATTGAAGCACAGTTTGCTGAGCGTGTCACAAATCTTTGACAAAGGGTTTTCAACTCACTTTACTAAGAAAGAATGTTTGGTTTTAAAACCTGGTATCATTATACCAGAAGACTGGATTCTTGTTCGATCACAATGAAAAGATAATGCTTATGTGATCGACATGAACAAAAATGTTCCTGATGAAATAACATGCTTGTTTTCAAAAGTGTCGGAACACAATGCTATGCTTTGGCATCGTCGTCTTGGTCATGCTAATACGAAAAATTTAAATCGTCTTGCTAAAAATGATTTGGTCTGTGGCTTACCCATTAAAGATTTTGTTACTATTGAAAAATGTGTGGCTTGTGCCTTGGGTAAACATCATCGAAAAACTCATAAACCAAAATTGATCAACACCATCTCATTCAATTGCTACATATGGATCTCTTTGGTCCAGTGCATGTTTTGAGTCTTTCACGCAGCTCTTATTGTCTTGTTATTACTGATGACTACTCACGTTTTACTTGGGTGTTTTTCTTGTCGAATAAGAGTGAAACTACATATTTGATCAAAAGGTTTATAGTGCTCATGGAGAACCAACTGAACTTGAAGCTGAAGGGAATACGCTGTGATAATGGTACAGAATTCAAGAATGCATCATTAAATTATTTCTGTTCAGAGAGGGGAGTGCTTTGTTAATATAGTTCAGCACGGACACCACAACAAAATGGTGTGGCTGAAAGAAGAAACCGAACTCTTATTGAAGCGGCAAGGACGATGTTATGTGATTCTAAGTTGCCATTATTTTTCTGGGCAGAAGCTATTAATACGGCCTATTATGTTCAGAATCGGGTGATAATCAACAAATCACAAATGAAGACTCCTTATGAGATTGTCTATGGACATAAGCCTACTGTCGCGCACTTCAAGGCTTTTGGTTGCCCATGCACTCTACTGAACCTCGAGTCTACTCCGAAATTTGGGGCCAAAGCTGATGAATTGCTACTTTGTTGGGTATCAGGCCATACTGCTTACAGGGTCTACAACAAGTCTACCAAAAAGATTCTAGAATCTTATGATGTTCGTTGGTTGGAAGAAAACGAGACTGATGCTCGTGTTGGTCCGGACTGGCTATTCGATTATAATGAAATCTTCAAACCGTTCAATGTGTTTCCGGTCATCAACACAGACCCTTCAGGCAGTACTACAGTGGATGCTGAGAAAGATGACTCACATGCAGTATCCCACATCTCTCCACTCCTGGATGATGATGTCCCAGAACCAGTCAATTACGACAAACCTGCATCTGTTTCTCAGCCGAAAGCAGTTCCAGAAAATGAATATTCGCAAAGTTCGTCTGAAGATACCGCGACAGTTGAGGGGGAGAGTCCTATTCGTCAGATTTTTGGGAGCACACTATTTCCCGATGTCATTCCAAATGAATATGTCGCCAGCACTTCGTACTCACATAGTACAGCGACCTCTAGATGGAAGAACCCCCTTGCTGACATTGACGTGAATTTATCAAACCTGAACTCTACCAGTGATGTTTCTGATAAATTACTTCCTTCAAGAATTCAGAAAGATCATCCAATTGAGAACGTCATAGGTCCTCTTGAAACGGGTGTGTCCACCAGAAGTCAGACTGGAAATATAAACAGTTGTTTGTTTTCCTGTTTCATATCTCAGATAGAGCCAAAGACTGTAGACATGGCCCTCCAGGAACCCATTTGGGTTGACGCTATGCATGAAAAGTTAAATCAGTTTGATAAGTTGAAAGTTTGGAGATTGGTTGAGTTACCGGAGGGAAAGAAAGCACTTGATACGAGATGGGTGTTCTGAAATAAGCAAGATGACACCGGGGTTATTGTTCGAAACAAGGCTCGATTGGTAGTTCGTGGGTTTCGTCAAGTTGAAGGGTTGGATTACACTGAGGTTTATGCTCCAGTGGCTAGACTTGAAGCCATCAGATTTTTTTTGGCCTACTCTTCATTTATAGGGTTCACAGTGTATCAAATGGACGTTAAGACTGCATTTCTGTATGGCGAGGTCAAGGAAGAGATATATGTGGAACAGCCACCGGGTTTTACTGATTCTAAGAAGCCAAATCATGTTTATAAGTTAGACAAGGCATTGTATGGGCTTCATCAGGCTCCTCGAGCATGGTATGCTACATTGACAGCACATTTTCTAGATCATGGCTACAAGCGAGGAACCATTGATCAAACTTTGTTCCACAAAACTTTCGGAAAAGATTTGATCTTAGTCCAGATCTATGTAGACGAAATTATTTTTGGATCCACCAGTGCTGAATTGTGTGCAGAATTTGAAGAAGTTATGAAGAAAAGATTTGAGTTGAGTTCGTTGGGTGAGATGACAACATTTTTGGGGTTACATGTTCGCCAAAGTTCGGCGGGAATTTTGCTGCATCAAGGAAAGTATGTGGAGGATATGCTCGCAAAGTTTGAGTTTCAAGACTCCAAGAGTGCTAACACTCCCATGGCGGAAAGGCCTTTACTGTCATCTGATCCGAAAGGGAGTCCCGTAGATTAAACATACTATCGATCAATGATCGGGTCTCTAATGTACCTCACCGCCAGCCGACCCGATATCATGTTTGCAGTCTGTCAGTGTGCTCGTTTCCAGGCTAATCCTAAACTCTCTCATTTAATTGCTGTTAAACGTATTTTTAAATATCTGAAAGGACAACCGAAGTTAGGTCTTTGGTATCCCAAACAATCAGAATTTGATCTTTATGCTTTTGCTGATAGCAATTATGGTGGAGATGATATTGACAGGAAATCCACATCTGCCGGATGCCAGTTCTTAGGAGATCGTCTTATTTCATGGCAGTGTAAGAAACAACAGACGGTGTCCACCTCGACCGCTAAAGCGGAGTATGTTGCTGCATCAGCCTGCTGCTCTCAGGTTATCTGGATGCAAAATCAACTACTGGATTACGGTTTGGAATTTCTTGATACTCCCATTTTTTGTGATAATGATGCTGCCATTGCAATTGTTAAGAATCCAGTTCAACATTCTAAAACCAAGCACATCGATATTAAAATTCATTTTATTCGTGACTGTTATGACCGAAAATTGATTCACCTTGAACAAGTTCACACTGATAATAATGTGGCGGACTTATTTACAAAACCGGTCGGAACAGCCAAATTTAATGTGCTTGTGAGTTTTCTTAAAATGCTTCATTTCGAGGATTGAGTCTTTTTGAGTGTAAACTCGTACATATCTTCTTAATCTGTACAATTTTAGGGGGGGAAAAATCAAAAAGCCAAAAATAGTGTGTGTGCGTGAATAATTATATATATATATATATTGTGTGTGTAAGTTTCATTTTCGTTTAAAATTATGTCGGTTGCTTAAGTTTGAAGAACATATACTTGTATATGTTTGGTCTGGTGATCTACTTGTAGAGTCACAGAGGATAGCTATTTGTCTAAAGACTGAAAGCATCTGGGGCGATTGTGATATGTTTTGTGTTTTGAATTCTTTCACTTAAAATTATGTCGCTAACTCTAAGTTGGAAGGACATGTAATTTCATATGTGTTTGGTCCTGTTAACCACTTGCGGACACACGGGATAGCCATTTACCTGAAACCTAAGAGTGACCGGGGTGATCGAGTCTCAAAACTGTCTTTTGGGAAATGATATTACTATTCAGTTAACAGCTTTTGGGAAGCTTCAAATATTTTCAAACGAAAATTGATCCAACCTTTGGAAAATGATAGATATATTGTTTCTGTGTGCCTAACGGGTGAAGTTATTAAGCTCAAAAGGCTCTAGAAAAGTCATTGATTTGTATGGTAGCTTTCCATGATGTGTAAAAGTTGAAGTGATATAAACTAAATTTGCTAAACTTACTGTGGAGAGTCATTTTGAAGAAATGTGCATGTCTCCATATACATCTCTACAAATGATAGATAGAAAAGCAATTACCCAAACATACACGAGCCCGTTAGTGTCTTGATCACCTAAAATGTTATGTTTCTAAGTTATTTAAAAAAAATTAATTAAAATTAAAATATTGATTATTTTGATTATTGTGGTACTTAAAAATTCTTTTTTTCGTTTTTCAAAAGCTTAAAGGGTCAAACTAGAACTACAGAGATGGGGGCATAAAAGTAAATCTTGTCATGTCTCGAATGAAAGGCCTGTAAGTCCGAATGGCTTGTAAGTCCAACGTTCAACCTTAAAGCTTAAATTTTTGTTTAATTTTCAAATAAAAACATTTTGATCAAGTACTAAGGGGTTGAAGTCAAATTGGGGTGATCTGGGGAAAGTCAAATACGTTTTGAGAAGAGATAGGAGGCATCACAGGTCCATGAGTGATGTTCATTTAAGATTTATGCCGAACTGAACCTAATTCATATCACTGATGCAATGAAAGTCATACTAAGTTTTGTTTTACCTGCTATCAACCTGTCTCTTTATGTCATAATAACGCTGAACATGAATCCTTGTGACAGCATCTTAAACAATATGATTTCATGTTCGGATCTTTTCGTAAAAGACGACGATTTTACAAAACTGAAATTTGGTCCCGTCTGCAAAAATCTCAAAACGTATTCTTGTTTTCTTTATGTTTTATGTTTTTTTTATTTATTTGCTTTATATCGAAATCACTCTCCTCGAAACATGTGATTTAACTGGGTCGTTTTCAATATGTTTATATTACTTTGGGCTTTAGACTGGATTGTCAGGTATGAGATTACATGTCTTTGGGCTGAAACAAAGGGTTGGGCTTGTTTGTGGTTACTCGACCCATCTCTTTTGGGTATAAATGATATTTATCCCAGATTTTGTTCTCATTCATTCAATAACACTTTCAAATTCTCTCAAACCACTCAGCCGAAAATCCCACAAACATAAGCTAATCACATTCTATTGTATTTGGTGCTCTTTTGATCGTGTTACAGGTAATGAGTGATCTCTAAACTGCTTACTCTTGTGAGATGCAAGGATTTAAGCCGTCATTGACTTGGAGAATTGTTTTAGGGTTAATTGTTGGAAGTTAAAGGGGTTGCGTTGCAGGATTAATGGAGATCTCGATGACTTGGAGAAGACGACACACATTCCAAGAAGAAACCCAAAGGGTTCTCTGTCCCCAGCTGTCAAGGAGTTCTCAGTTGACTTTCGTTGACCGAGATCTCCCAGCCTTGACCGAGAACTCATGTTCTCGGTTGACTTTCGTTGACCGAAAACGCTGGGATTAACCGAGAACTCATGTTCTCGGTCAATCTGGACAGAAAACACTTGTTTTTGACAGAAAACCTTATTAGACCGAATCTCTTGTTGACAGAAAACTGATTGTAGACCGAGATCAATTGTGACACTATTATTATATTTTTCTATTGGCCCACCAAATGTGATCTTGTCATCATTGGCCCCTCATGTCTTAAAAATGACTAGTTTGCTTTAAAATATAACTATAGTCAAGTTTGTATTTACTAACTTGATTCGTTTGGTGCAGAAATGGCTGATCAAGCTCCGTTAAAGTTTGTGGACACACATAACATAGTTGGACATTTGTTTGATCCACCACTGGCCCACAAGGAATTCAAGTCTATGATTGTCGGCCTCAACACTGGCAGGATTTCTCATGCATTACGAAAAAACCATGTCATTTGCAGAAAGATGATCACTGATTTTTGGAATAATGCCTAAATCAATCCACGAGGAGCAGATGGAGTTGTGTCGATAGACTCCAAAGTGCAGAATAAGCCGGTCGTCATCACAGAGACTATTATAAGGGATGTGCTTTTGTTTGGTGATCAACCTGATCACCCGACAGAATACTCTGCTACTGCCGTCTCTGAGATTCTTACCAGGATGGGTTATGAGGGTGCTTATCCTCCAGCAATCAAGAAACTATTTCACCCATACTGGAGGTTTTTGATACACACGTTCTTCACATGCGTGTCAGGAAGAAAGGGGGGATCTGACGAGATCAGTCATACTCAGATGTCTGCTATTGTTGCTCTGATCATGGATTAGAATTATAACTATTCCAAGTTCGTTTTTAATGAAATGATGAGCAATCTGAAAGGGAAAAAGAAAGAGATGTTCCTCATGTATCCTAGATTTCTGCAAATGATTTTTGACTCTCACTACACTGACCTTGTCAAATCTGTTGATACATTGGGTTAATGAAGCAGTCCAGGAAAGGCTCCAAGATTTTCTATCAGGGCCTCAATGCTCTGGAAAAGTTTGGTAAATTTGTTGAGACTGAAGCTGTATCAGTTACAACTCAAATTGTTGATGAACATGTGACACCTGTTCAAAGGCAGTCTGCTGCATTCGAGATCAGTTCAGAGGAAAAAGAAGAGACAGAACACCGTGAAAAGGATACTGCTCTGACTGATGAGCAATTAAGAGATTTTGAAGTCTTCAAAGAATTATTACAGTCAACCACTCTGAAGCCTCCTCAGGCAGTTGTTGTAAATGAAGAAGTTGATATCCCTGAGGAACCAGCCGCTGATCTCATTCCACGAAAGCGCAGAAAGAAAGATCCGAGATCGGGCGTGCTGGTTCGTGAAACTGAAACAACAACCACAACACTAGCAACAACAACAACCACTAGCCTACAGCAACAATCACAACCTGAGTCACAAGCTCTAGAGACTCAAGTTGAACCATTTTCATCCACTGCAGAGCCACTGACTCAAGATCAGATGCATGATGACATTGCTCGTGATTTTGATTTTGAGTCAGATATTCCATCCACTGATGAGGCTACTATGTCATACACTGATGTTGCTTCTGGATCTTCTGGCCCGTCCAATCTGGGTCAATCAAGCTCAAATGTTTCCGAAAAGGTTGCTCAGATTCTGGCTATGCAAGAAAGATATTTGCAAGATAAAGGCAAGGGAGTGGTGCTTGAAGATGCTCCCGTTGATGTGCAAGCTCTTCAACGTAGAGTCTTTGAACTTGAACAAGATTCTGTCGTGAAAGACGTGCGTATTCAAGAGCTGGAAGCCAGCAATTCAGATAAAGACTCCAAGATCAAAGAGCTTCAGTCCAACATGGGAGAGTTAACTGCCGTTTATCTAGACCTCCAACAAAAACTCGTTCAGAAGTTTGGAGATGAATTCAAGAGCAGTGATGATAAAGCCTCAAAGATGCCCAACGTTGATCAAAGTGGTAGATCTACTATTCGTCAGGCTGAAAGTATAGATGAATCTGAGACGCTGAAACAGTATCTATCTGAACCTCCACTCACCAAAGAAAAGTAATATAGAATTCAGAAGAAGCTACTGGTGATGAAAAACTCCAATCAGAATGTTGAATCATCCGATCACCCAGACAGATTCGTTGTTACTCTTCAAAAGGGTTTTTCGGATAAGTATGGAGATCGTTCTGGAGTTGTGTCATGGGGTTTTGATGCTGAAAAGAACATTTGGTGGGTTAAACGGAAGACCGGGACCACTGAGTACTATAATAAGATGAAAGACTTTAGTTCTTGGACTAAGGTGGATCTCAGTGATTTGATAAACTCCCCATTCCACAATCCAACAAATGATAAACATGGTAGGGATTTCTGGAACTTTATGAGAAATCAAGTTGATCAAGGCTTTCCAAAGATGCCAACTGCAGACTCATTCTTGAAGAAAGCAAAGGGGGTCGTGGATCTAAAGACAGGAAAGACAATGGTCAATGTCATGTGGCCTGCTACAAAGAAAGTTACTCGTATTCCTGTGCCTAAAGTTATTCCAGATGGTACTCTGGATAATATGAGATTCTTGATGTATGACAGTGAAACTGCTATCGTGGTTGTACGTCTGCAGAAGGGCAAAGGGCAGTATAGATTTGTTGACCCACGAGATCTACTGAAGCTTGGAGAGAAAGACATCAAGACACTCAGTGCATTTCAGATAATTGCCGACCCGATTTTTGAACCGGCTGAAAAAGAATATACAAGCATGGTGGCTTCTATTATCAGATGCAAATTTTGGGCAGGTGGTTTGAAAGACGTTGACATCGATTATATGGAGCATAATTGAGAACCAAGCTACAAACCAAGGGGGAGATTGTTGGGCCTAGTTATTTGGTTTGTACTTAGTATGTTTGTTTTGTTTGGGCTGTGTATGTAAACCGAGATCCATTTGGATCTCGGTGGGCTTTTGGTTAGTATTGGGCTTGAGTGGTTAGTTCCCTATATATATAGAATGCATTGTATAGGGTTAAGGGTTGTTCGTTCACTTGTATTTCTGGCCGTCTAGTATCATAGACGAGTATTGTATTAATAGTGCTTAAGCACCCGACGTTAATATTAACGTGTGTTTTGAAGCAAGTTCTTGGTACTGTGTTTGTGTTCTTAAATCATCCAGTATTGGAATTCCGCACCAACACCTAGATTGTTGATATCATAATTGTAGTGATCCAGATTCGAGACTTATAATCGGTTTTTGTTTTGGTTTGGTTTTTCGGTTTGGATTTTTCGATTTGTTCAGTTTCGGATCGGTTTTTTAGGTTTCTTGCACACTACTTACTTATAGTCAGTCATACCATATTTGTAGTTACTAAGATGTTGAAAAAATTGGCGAGAAATCATTAATTTATAGCAAATCTATCACACAAAGGTATAATAAAGTTGTCAATCTAAAATTTATTCATAGATGCTAAGATTTAAGTTTATTTGCAAATTTAACAATTTTTATAACAGTCAGGTTGTAGCAGAACAGTGAAGAATGTGATGGTGATTCATATGTTATTGTTACATGAGAGTAGAACTAAATAGAAGACTCACAAAACAAATGATAAAAACAGTGGATAATGATTTAAACCGAAGTTTATATCAAAAGCGATGTACTACATTTTTAATTTAGAAAATATGATGAGCAAATAGTTATAACTATAAATTCCCCATTTTTAATAATCTTGTTAATAAGTGCATCAATGTCATGAAACTTGAATCCGTGTAAATCAGCACCAAAATCCTCACAGGGTGTAAAAGTTGACTTCAAATAGAGATTGAGTTTCTTTGTCATTATTCACATACTGGTATTTAATACTGTAGTCACAAACGGAAACGTTTTTTATAATATAACTCATATCTTTAAATATGTATCTCACAAATCTGTACATAAACTTTTTTTAATATACTCTCATGAATCATGTTTCCCTTACATTTAAAAAGAATTAAAAATTCTAACATATTAAAAAAAATAAAAAAATATATAGGTGGCAATGACGACCTAGTAGTATATATTAACACACATATCAAATTATACTTGTTTAAAAATAAATATCATGTCCTTTGAGATGATTTGCTCAGCTTTATCCAAAACATGATTATCCCAATACCGGATTACACGAACTTCCATGAGAGAACTTTACAAATAATCAAAGAATTTGGATTTACATGTAATAAGCTTGGTAAATGATTTAACCAGATGAAACAAACGGATTTTTAGGGATAAACATCAAGTTAAAAGATAAGAAGAGAAAACAACCTATAAATCTCAGAAAGTTTTAATATTAAAAATAGTATGTGTTAAACAATACGTTACCTAATAAACCAGGATTGTAGCTTCCAAAATAAACATAAACAAAAAGGGAAGTAATGTAAATGTTTCAACCTGATTAAACAAAATTTTAGTTTTGAATTTATGGGTTTTGGTTTATAGTGTTAAATTTATCTTTTTGAATTTTTATAGGAAATATGATAGTTAGGGACATGAAATTATAAGTTTGAATACATATATTGCATATATTGGAAATGAGTTAAAAAGAGGAGAATGGTTAAAAGAGTGACAAGTGGCATAAAAAGTAAGTAGTAGATAGTAGATCTCGATGCCATTACAAGAATAAAGTAATTAAAATATTATATTTAGTTATTTATTAAATGAAACAACTCTGAAAAAGACGTATTTATTATTCATTTATACAAAACTTCAAATCATATAAACTACTCCACTTGGATAATTTGAAACTAAAAAGCCTTTTGTCTTCTATTTTGTGGTAGGTCACTGAGAAACTGACCCCATCCCCAATGCTTGACATTTTTATCCATCTTGAAACAAATAAAAGAGTAACAAAATGATACATTAACAAACATATATCAAAAGCATATAAATAACTTAATGGCACCACAAGAGACATCAATCAAAAGCATATAAAAAAGATTGCCATGAGAACTATTCCATAAAAAAAATATTTCAAAACCTTTATTCATATATAAACTGAACATCAACATGAATGTACTTTCTCATAACTTGAACAACTGATGAAGTAAAACCAGCCAACATATGACACTCAACATGTGTTTTTGACTCAGAAACAACCCCATGAATAACTAACTTCTTAAGATTCAAACACCTTTCAAGCAAACACGCGACCCAATCTGCAAAATGCACATCAAGAACCGTCCATCCAACATCCAAAGCCGTCACATTCACCATCGAAGACGAACCCTGCAAGCTATAACTAAGAACACCCTCTTTCAACTCATCTCTCAACTCATAACTCAACGCAAGATAGTTCAATTCAGGGAAACATAAAGCAATCGATTCGAGGTCAACAAAGTCAACCTCGTCAGCAAACACCACGTTCCATAACCTTAACCTTCTCAGTTTAGAAGATTTTGATATTATCTGATAAAACTTTGACCAAATGATGGTGAAATTGCTTACATCAATGACTTCAAGATCATCCATAGGGTCAATAATGTCGAGATGCAAGATGCTAACGTCATCCATCTTAAAATGCTTCAAACTACCATTCCCACTTAGCTCAAACAACTCGAGTGCACAATCTTTCAAATGCAGCTTCTCAAGATTATCGGCTTCTAAAGTAAACTTATCGCTTCGATATAGACTTTCTTCAACGTTTGACTAGTCAACTCAACCGTTACTTGAGCATCAGTGATGGCAATCTCGGGACTTATAAGCCCAAAAAACTCTATCTTCAGGCACGCGGTGAGCAACAAATTAAGATCCAACGATGAAATTTTAACATAGCTCAAAGAAAGCGATTTCAAGAAAACAAATCTTTGATAATTCGGGTCAACTCCCGTGATCGAATTATGAGCCAAAACCAAAAGCTCAAGCTTCTGCCGCGCACAGATATCAAGAATATTCACATTCGGCGTGGTACGCACGTTATAAAACAAGCAGCGTAACGTCTCTCGTGTGTACATTAACCACGCAATAACCGCAGAAGCCGTAAACTCATCAACATCATCCATTAATATAGACAGACCTTGTAACCCTTTGGTTTGGAATATCGTCTGCGTGATCAATATCTCGAGCCGGCTCGTAGTGAGGTCACGAAACACGGGCCAGTCATCAGAATTAAACGAAAGCATGTGCAGATGTTTATTGCAGGCTTTGCGCCATTTCTTACAGGTTGTTGAGGCGATTACGACGTCTCTAGCAGCCCTAAGGTGGGATAGTATGTTGCCGATTACTTCGACAGGAAGACGATCCATAGTATGAAATATGAATGTATGATTTATGAACCTTAATTGTGTCTATAATGACAGGAAACCTTAAGGCGCTAATTATGAATTAGATTAAAAAATTGAATGCATTGAAGAATGTGGGATTAAATGAGAAAGCGAAGAACTTGAAGTTATTCGAAAACTAAAAAAATTAGGGCAAATAATATTATTATTAGATATTTAGATACAAAGATGAATATACAAAATTCAAAACTAGGGAATAATATGGGGGAAACGAGATACCGGAATAAGAAGAATGGATGACGAGGTGTGAATAATCATCGGCGACGGTGAACGGAAAACAGAGGATATCGGAGCTGAGCCGGTGATCGGCGGTGGAATGGTGGTGGTCGGGGTAGCCTGTAATGGAGTTTTAACGGCTGGTTTTATTCATTGTGACGTATTATTAAGTTTGATAAAGATATTTTGTTATTTTTAGAAACTTATTATTATAATCTATAATTATATTTATTTATGATGATATTATAAAAATAATTTACAAAATTACTTTATTCTTTGTACAATTTTTTAGAGAATACAAACATTGTATATAAGAATACAAACATGATTTTGTACAATTTTTTTCATAAACCTAATCGCGGTACTTGGAAAAATTGATAATTAGGTTAATTAAGTAAGTTTTTAGAGAGAAAAAAATTTAGAATTTTCTTGACTATATATAACTATAACAATTTTCTAAAAGTGTACTTATGTCGTTTTTAGAAGTCTACATTAGCCAAGTTGAGTATGAGCTCCTCTAAGCTTGAGTTCGTCTCATTTAATACAAGAGAATTCGAGTTGTTTTATTTTATATTAAAATCAACTTTTATAATTTGAACTAAACTCTCATAAGTAGTTTTACAAGTTTAACCTTGACGACATGAGCTACGTTATTATTTGTTTTAACTATTCTATTAGATGCATTAATAACTATTTTATGCATAATTATTAATATAATTTTTATATATGTTATATACCAATTAGTTATTTAGTTATTGTTATCACGACTTATATACGATGATAATTATTAAACATGCATATATTTGATATACAAATAAAAGCTATATAAATGACAAGAATAAGAAGTCTAGTTGAGCTTAATAAGTGAGGCTGGATCTCTTGCTCGTTAATTAAATGAGCTTCAATATACGCTCAAGCTCAAGCTAATTCAGCCTCGGCCTAATTAATATTTTAACAAGCAAATCTTGAGTAATTGTAAACTGCTAAACTTGTTTACATATCATTTTTATCTTTTTTCAAAATTGATAATATATGTTTGTCAAAGGAATTTGTTCAAAGAAATGTTAATATTTTAACCATTTTTGTATGTGTGAAAGTTCATTTAATTGTATTAAATAAACAAAAGTATAAGTCAAATACTTTGGAATTTATGCACCTACGCAAAGTATAGAATGAAAACTCACTTGAGTAGTGAAAACCCATGAAAACCCTATGTAACATCATTTTTTTGTTGTTACATGTAATATATGTTGTTACATTTAATACAAAACATCGAAAACATAAAAAAAAATGTTTTGCTATTTTTTTTTACATTTTTTTACTAATTTTTATTTGTTTTCTTAAGAGAAAAAGTGTAAATTAACTTTAACATTTTTTTATTAACTTTAATTATGGACCACAAAATTTAATCTTTAATTAAAAACATGTGGTTGAAAATAAGTTTCTAAAGTTTTCACAACTCTAAGTGGATTTTTATTCTAAACTAACCTATGCACCTATATGTAATTAAAAAAGTAGGATCACATTCTTATCCATTTTTCCTATCGACTTCAATATACATACACCTGACATAAACTTAAATATGCAAAAACAATAACACTTGATTTTCGGACAATTACGCTAAAGATCATATAAAAGTTTGCAAAAGAATTTCATAAAGTAAGCAGAGCAATATTCAAACAATAATGAGAATTGAATCCTCTGCAAAGTTGAAGGATCTAGTTCTGTGATTACACAACCAGTTTGACCCCATAAAAAGTCAACACTTATTGCCAATGTTCATATGAATTTTATCCCTTCAAATGCCAGAAAAAGGAAAAAAAAGTATCACCACGACAACGATTTTCATTCTGTTGGCCTCTGTCCCAAAACAGAAATGTCCTCGTACCGTTTCTGCATTAAAAATAAACACTATGCTAAGAATAACCACTAGGATATGAAAACCTGAGAAGATATAATTACAAGGATTGATCGCTGATCGATTGCATTACTAGAAAAAATTACTAAGAAACATGCGATTTAATTCAAGATTCGAGAATAAGCTGGACTTACCCCGATATTGTTATTCTCCCAGAGTTTATGAACTCCATAGTCAACTGCCTGAGACACATAAATCGGCACAAGTATATCAGTCAATTGGCGGATTTCTTTTATATAAAGAACCATAAGTCCATAAATAATTGATAATCAATGAAATGACAAATAAGAAACAAAGTTAAATAGGTAAGGACCTAAGAGGGGCATTTGGGATTGCTTATCAAAACTGGTTATCTCCTCATTGTTTATTAAATAAGTTATAAGCGGTTTTAAACAAGAAAATCCAAGTGCTGATTCAAAGCAACTTCATCCACATATAATCAATGATATCACTCATGAACTTTAACAAACCAAGCATAGTACACAAACACCCTTTAACCATACAATAAAAACACTCGTGTAGCCTATGCTAACGAACTTGGTTTTTAAAATTGCAAGACGCACCAAGACGAAAGATGAAGGTGCACGCATGACGCATCATGCATGCCAGAAACTTATTTGCATAACACTTTAATATTTATGATAGGCTTTTATATCAAGTGCCCAAATTTAGATATAAATACCCTCGATATACTTAAAGGATTAACTTTGCAGACTAGTAACCAAATTACTCACTTGTTCAATCAAATTCACTCAATAATCAATACTGTGTTGTCTCTGGTGACTGGTCAGTGGTCACACTATTTTTATAACTTCTAATGCTTATACAAATAGTCATGTGGCATTATTACTTTATAAATGAAACAAGTTAGAGACCCCACGCGTTGCAGCGGCTCGAACTTAACTCGCGAAGGAACTCTACGCTTAAGTCAAAAACCCGAAAAGATTCAAACGCTCTCTTTGTAGATGCTTTAAACCGGCGTGTTGCGGCAAGGCGCTAAGTCGGTCGGTATCGGTTCGGTTCATTACAATAATGTTTTTGGCCAAAGTTGAAATGCTAAAAGTCGCGTGCCAAAAGTATAAGTGCGCAAAAATGTGATGACTAAAGTTTAAAGAACAAATAAATAACTTTGGTGGCCATAATTGAAAGTTTAAAACTTTTCAACTTGCCTTTTAAATTTTTTGGTGGCCAAAGTTGGAAGTTTCAAACTTTCCAACTTGCCTTTTAATATATAATATAAATAATTAGCAGGCTGCTGGAATCGATTGAAGGTGGAATCAAGGTCGATTAAATTGCCAAAATTATGTATAGTTTTGTACATATGCATTTTTTATTTCAACTGGTAAATCATAAAAGAGACGAGACAAGGTTTTCCACAGATCAGTTGTTTTTGTGAGTGACTAACAATGGAAGGGACCTCAATGACTCAATTTGAATGAACCAGTCGTTCATCCACTGAAGGTTCAGCAAACAATCGATGAATAGGATTGGGTTATGAACCGACTTTGATTTGGGATTTCTCGTGAACAGATGAATTGGATGTGGGATTATGAGCATCTTTTTCCAGGGAACGAAGATCTGATTTGGGATAATGAACTGAAGATTTAGCAAATGTGAATTAAAAATCCACATCACTAGTTGTAAGAAGCACATAAGCATTAACTATCAAAAAAAATAAAAATAAAAATAAAAACGGTAACCTGGCAAGTGGCAACTGGTAATTACGCAATACTGGAACAAGAATAAAACTTGAGTGACATTAGTAGAGCAAAGGAGAAACTTCGTTATTATTCTGTGAAGTTTTCCCTTTAATAAAAATAAAAATAATAATAATAATAATAACCTGTATGTGCAATCTAAAAAGGTATATAGTCAAGACTCAAGAGGCATGCACCTCATTCGACTCATGTGGTGCTTGGGATCGGTTATTAAAATTGTTCATCTGTTTGTCGCATTGTGAAATAACCATTTTGAAGAATGCAACTTGATGCTGCTTAATCAAACAAGTTATTCACCTAATCAGAAGATCAGTTTGGACAATCAAATCCCAGGCACCCTAAAAACAGCTTATTGTTGCATCAAATCACAATTCTAGTAAATATAATCAGATCTACGATGACAATATGAGGTCAATCAATCAATAATACGAGCATGTATAACAGAAACCTAATAACCTAACTAATCAAATGAAAACTAAAACATATATATATATATATAGTGTGTATTGTAAATTAGAGCAGGTGATGAATCTAGCCCACCCGTTCACCGAGGAAAGCACCGGCGATGACGAAAGTGACGTAGACGGAGTTACGGCGCATAAGTACTTTGTATAGTCCTTCAAATACTCCTCCGTTTCTCCCAGCAGCCGTGGTGCTCATCGTGGATTAATTGACGGTGAAATAATCTAGGTTACCGATGCTGCTTTGCCTTTTGTTCCTGTGGTGGATTCAGACTACATGGATTCCTTTTAAATAAAAGTTTTTTTACAATTAATCTATAATACTTATAAATGAAACCCCTAAAATACTTCGTGATGATGTGGTCGCTCCCTCATTTTACAGAAGCCATCACATTGCTTGATTTTTAAATAGAGGTCTCTCATTGATTTAACCCAAATTCATGGGTATGAATCTTACCATAACCAAATAGCTCTTAAACGGGTTATAACATCCCGTTAAATTAAAAATTAATCTTACCAATTATTTGATATTAAAATCCTATAAAATAGGGATATACTAAAATTTAATATCCAATTTAAAAAGAAAAATTTATTATTTATAATTAATAAACAATTTTATAGTAAAAAATATAAGCGGGTCATGGGTCACCAAATCTAGATAGCTTTTAAACGGGTTATAAACATATCATTTATTTATGAAACCCTTTCATCATCAAACCCTGAGTATATTATTAACTTTCTTACAATAAAGAAAATTAAAATCCAAAAAATAAATATTAAAAAACGAAAAATGTAAAACAATCATTCTCTCAAGCTATCAGATTGCAAATAAATATTAACGATTTAGAGGCAAGAGAAATATCTAGGAAGTGGAAACAAACCACTAAAAATTGGTTTAGAAGAGTGACGAAACCTCAACTTTAAAACTGAAGGGTCATTGTGCAAGAAAATATAACCGATTCACCTTAGTACCATAATTATTATTTTCCTGAACTAAAAGCTGTAAAAAATGTTGGTTTGAGCTAGACTTTTTTCTAAATTGTTTTAAAATAAGAAATATAATATTAAAAATCATAATAACAGTATATGTGAACTAACCTATAAACTTAAAACAATACATAATACACAAATAAAATTAATAAAATGCCAAGTATGATAATTGAAAGAGAAACGAAAATATTTTTTAGTCAGAGCCTCCCATCCATC
Organism: Bidens hawaiensis; assembly: GCF_021521415.1. Taxonomy (NCBI): domain Eukaryota; kingdom Viridiplantae; phylum Streptophyta; class Magnoliopsida; order Asterales; family Asteraceae; genus Bidens; species Bidens hawaiensis. The sequence goes on from NW_027500372.1 coordinate 23,998, forward strand.
CCTGATTTCTTTCACTAATAAGATATATAACTTTTTGAAAGGTTATTATTTTAGTTGATTAAGTTAGGAGGATTTAACCTTTTTATCATATTTTATTTGGAAAATACTATAAAAAACCAACCTACTTTTGGATTTTATTTACAAAAGTCCCTCAACTTTTTTTTGTGCATATTGAAGTCCGATATTTTTGAACATTATTGTGAATATGACCTATGATAGCCTATTTTGTATAATAATAAAACTACAAACATATATTATAAAAAAAAATTAGAACACAAATTCAATTCATCATCTCCTAGACATCCAATCATAACACCATCTCTCGACATCCAGATCCAACCCTAATCATTGTTCCATGTTACACTTCACTAAGAAAATGAACTACGCAGCAGCCCCACACGTACATTGGGATCGACAACTGCGTTCATTGGCGGATCCAGCTAGTAAATGGGTGGTTCCCCGGAACCACCCGAGTTTCGAAATAATAGTGTACGGATATATAGAAATACTAGAGGAACCACCTTATATATTAAGAGGGAACCACCTAAAAAAAATTCCTGGATCCGCCACTGACTGCGTTTCGGGATATGCATGACGCATTCTCCAGCTGACTACATTTTCTCCGAAGATATCGACTCTGTGTGCTCTGCCACGCCGATGACAGGTGTCGGTCCCATCCTTAAGCTCATTGTCACTGTTGCTAGCGTTCTCTCGACAATCTTCATCTTCTCATGGTGGTGTTGTGGTTGAAGGCCCAATTGTAGCGGTGTTGTAAAGGAGAATAAGATGATTGTAAGTAATTGACTTGATTTGATTTTGGGGTTATTGTAATTGTTTTCAAGTAGCATTAGTGCCAAATTAGGGCTTTAGCGTCCATGATTTTAGGTATTTTTGTAGTTTGCTTTGTTTTGATTGAATGAGCGAGCAAGGGGATTGAAGGAAAAAGAAGGTTTACTGGTTTCATGGTGGTCCTCTGATTGTGCAGGTAAGGTAGGAGATTGAAACCATAGTGTGTTTTAATTTTTTTTATTATATATAATAAATTTATGTTTATTACTTTATGAAACTTGAAACCGGCTATCATAGGTAATATTCACAATTATGTTCAAAAATATCAAGTTAAGAGACTTTAATATGCATAAAAAGAGTTGAGGGACTTTTGTTAACAAAAATCAAAAGTATGTTGGTTTTTATGGTATTTTCCCTATTTTATTTCTCTTTCCTTCTTCCTACACACACCTGCAATTACAAATCTCACCCACAGCTATCATCGTTTATCAGAAGATGCTCATCCATATTCTTTTCATTATGTTATTTCCACCATTAGTTTGGGCATTAGGATTAGAGTTTTGGAGGGTGGGCATTTTAGCTTAAACAGGAAGATCATACTATTAACTACACTAAGAATACCGGTTGGACGGTGGGCCTGTGCCCACCCTCCTTAAGCACTGTATCCGCCAATGCTTACAGTTACATTGTCCTGAATATATATCAAGTCGCAGATTGATAATCAAACACGAACTAAACGAATAACTCTCGTTTATATTAATCATAAAATCTCACTTAAAAAACTGATTTCAAACTCTCAAACCCTTACTCGGTTTGACACTTGATGAACCCTAACTCGGTTGCATCTAGATGGACCCTAACTCGGTTACATCTCGTGTGTGTCTCTAGATGAACCCTAACTTTGTTGCATCTCACACGTCATCTATAATCATGTCTAACCATAACTTGGTTTATATAGACTAACCTAACTTGCTATCCAATACATTACCTTATAATTACAATACAAATAGGAAACATAACCAACTATGACCTACTTGTTAACATTGGTCCCTTAAGTTCACCGACTTGTGACTTGAAGTTCGAAATTACTTCCAACAATATATGCGTTGTCATTCAAATACTATATATATGTATATGGCATCAAAAAGTTACATACACCAATCTTGCTTGCAGACATGAAAGAATGGTACTTCAGATTGTGCATTTTAATACCTTGTTTTAAGTGTTTTTAATATGAATTTTCTGTTCCAAAACTAATTAACCACTTTTCGTTTTCTTGAGAAAATGACTTGATATTTAACATGAGATTTTGGTGTTGGGCCAACATTGTGTTCAAACTTCAAATCAAATCTCTCTTCAACCGGACTGGAATTATAAATTTGTGTTTCAAGTTGTCCACACATAATTACATAAATATCAACATATAGATTCAAATAAGATTAGTTATATATAGAATTAATGAATTATTTTTTTTAAAAAAATAGTACAAAGTGGTGAAAATGAGAAGATGATAGTGATTTATGCAATAAAAGAGACAAACTTGCCTTAAGTGATAACTCTCAATCATCCAATAAAACATAAAGTCGTTTATAATCATTTAACAATTATCAGTTTAACCTTCATGTTTAAAGTATTTGGTACACTTTTGAAGAAACACTAATTGACCCCGGGCAGATTACGGATAATCTGGGGGTTAAATAGATGTTTCCCACGAGGGGTTAGGTCCGGCAAAGATGGTTCTTCTGATGACCTGCAAAACAGACACCGTGAGCTCGTCACTGAGAAGGGGGGGGGGGTACCTCCTTGTGACCACCCTCCGGAGTGAGAATCAGACTAGATTGCTCTTGAATATAAGTGTATATTAAGAGATTGCTAGAGAAGATAAGATAATGAGATATCAGATAATGTAAGATAATGTGTCCATACCATTCCAAGGTGTTGGAGTATTTATAGCCGAAGGTAGGTTTCCAAGAAGGTACAGCCGGCTGAATAGTATTCCTGTTCTGCCAACTGTGGGCTACGCACATGCCATGCTGGTGGTTGGTGGGTAGGCAGCGGCTGATAGTGACCAGGCCGGCTGTGTACTATTCCTTTTCCACCAACTGCAGGCTATGCACGTGCTACGACAGGTTGGTGAGTAGGCAGAGGCTGATAGTGACATTAAGTAATAGAGCATGCTGCTCGTTGTACTGTTGTCAGTGAGCTGTCGCAGCTTTGGTCAGATCTTTTGTCCATACCTCGTCAGGTACAATACAAAAGATCCTCCAGTAGCGTACGGACTGGCTTATTTGGGCGGGAGTTTTCCCGGCTTTGTGCGGGAGTATTCCCAGCTTGCTCACTCCTTCTTTAGGTGACATTACTGAATTATTTAAGAGTTAAGTGCCTTGTGCGTGTAGCCTTGCTGCGCGGGTAGCCTTCCCTGATGGCTAGTATCCGTTGCTGCGGGAACAGGCGGAGTACGTCGACCATTGGGAGGCTTTTCCTGCGGGAACAGCTTGCGTACTGCGCGTAAGGACGTCACGTCTCTGAGCATGGTGGGTCCTGCGGATCCAGTTGGTTTCTGCGCAGACGTCTCTCTTCAAGGTGAGTCTTGCGAGTTTGGCTTTTGCGCAGACGTCCCTGTTGAATGTGAGTCTTGCGGGTTCAACTGCGCAGACGTCCCTCTTTGAGGTGAGTCTTGCGGGTCCAACTGGGCTCTGCTGGGACCTACCTCTTCAATTTGGTACACTTTTTAATTTTTAATTTTGGGTTAGGTTATAATATGTAACATCCCGAAATTTCAAGATAATATTAATTATATTACTTAATAATAGAGGGAAAGTTTACTCGGGTTATCGGGATATAGATAGAGTAGGAGTTGGTATGGGTCGGGCTAGTGTTGGGTAATGGACTTGGGTTATGAACGAAGGAAGGAGAGTCCATGGGTTTAAGCCCATGATCCCTAATATAATTACCCTTAACCACCATTTCTCACATATTCCATACACACACTCAAAACACACACATTCTAACCGATCAAGATTCGAAGCCGAGACCCGAGATTTTGTTGATAGATCTGAGTTGGTAAGGTAAGAACAAATCCAACAAAGCTAATATTACTGAAAATGGTTAGGATTGGATGGGTTAACCGGACCCGAAACCCAAACTGCCCAAATCGGACCCCTAAAACGTCGATTTTAGGCCGATTTGATGGTTGGGTTTTGGAGGCGCCGATCATACGATTCCGTGGGTACCAAAATCGAGTTATTTGGCTAAGAAACGAAGGAGTTATGGGCAAACAGATCTGCAGCGCGATAACTTCGCCTGCAAGATTAAGTTCGCCTGATGAACTTCGCCTTCAAGCTTAACTTCGCCTTCAAGCGTAACTTCGCCTAAGGATAACTTCGCCTACGGCCAAGTTCGCCTAAGGATAACTTCGCCTGAAGCCAAGTTCGCCTAAGGTTTAACTTCGCCTGAAGCCAAGTTCGCCTAAGGTTTAACTTCGCCTGAAGCCAAGTTCGCCTAAGGTTTAACTTCGCCTGAAGCCAAGTTCGCCTAAGGTTTAACTTCGCCTGAAGCCAAGTTCGCCCGAGGGTTAACTTCGCCTAAAGCCAAGTTTGATTAGAAAATAAATTATAAAGCGATAAGTTAAAGTAAGCTAATACTAGGCCACCAGATTAGATCAGGCGAGTATTGATACGTGTAACTTGTACAGTCAGCCGAGCTCAGATAGAGAAGGGATTTACAGCTATCAGAAAAAGAAGCAGAGTTCAGGTGAGTTTCTAGCCCCATTCCTTGTTATGTTTTCGGGGCTGTGTGCATACTCGATGTGTTGTTAATACATTTATCCTAAGTGATAAGTGTATGTCATATGTGATATGTGTGATAGATATGAATGATTGTTTGTCGGTACGCGAACGATCTTCGGATATTGCGTGTACTGTCAGGTTAAAAATAAAGGTACGAATATTATATATCGAAGATGTATGAATATTTCAAATGAATACTTGTCGGGGCGTGAACGATCTTCGGATATTGCACGTAACGACAAGGGGTATGGTTGTTAAATGAATGAGGTAAAGAATGCCTAGAGTGTTCTTATGTTATAATGTAAGTATGTGTATATAGGTACACGAATGGCATGTGAGTTCTACGTTCGACATAGTAAGTTAGGATGGCAAATCCCTCTAGCTTCTGTCGGACATAGACTCGGCTGGTGATGGCGTAGTTAAGGACTGCGAGCCTTATACGTGAAGTAGATGATATATGTAAACGTAGATAAGGATTGCGAGCCTTATACGTGAAGTAGATGATATATGTAAACGTAGATAAGGACTGCGAACCTTATACGTAATGTAGATAGGCGTCAGCATAGGAAAGGACTGTGAACCTTATACGTGCTGTATTTGTAGCATAGGGAAGGACTGCGAACCTCGTACGTGCTATGAATTAGGTTGCAGCATAGGAAAGGACTGTGAACCTTATACGTGCTGTATTTGTAGCATAGGGGAGGACTGCGAACCTCGTACGTGCTATGAGTTAGGTTGCAACATAGGGAAGGACTGCGAACCTTGTACGTGTTGTGAATGTATGTCAGCATAGGAAAGGGCTGTGAACCTTATACGTGCTGGTTTTGTAGCATAGGGGAGGACTGCGAACCTCGTACGTGCTATGAGTTAGGTTGCAACATAGGGATGGACTGCGAACCTTGTACGTGTTGTGGATGTATTATGGTATAGGGAAGGACTGCGAACCTTGTACGTACCATAAATGGTGAACATAGGTAAGGACTGCGAACCTTGTACGTGTTCACGACCTTGAGTACAGGTATAGACGGTGAGCTATGAACATACTCTCGGTAGACTGAGGTTAGTGATTGTAGATATGTATGTATGTGTGGTAGCAAGTATGTATGTAGAACAGAAGAGTAACTAGTGAAGTATGGATATGTATCTACGGATATGTATGTATGTGTATGTATTGTATGGCGATCGATTAACTAGAACTCACTCAGCGTAGCTGACTTTTAGTATGCACGCAGGTGAGCTGATTATAGAGTTAGCATGAGGATGACACACGGCATGGATTGAACGGCTGGCATCTGAAGAAAGAAGTAAAGATGTTTTAAATATAAAGTTTTGTGTTAGGGTATCAAAGAAAAGATTTAATGTTTTGTAACAAATGATTGATGTTTTATATTCCGCGAAAAGTTTTAATAAACTCTGATTTGAAGGACTGTGTTTATGAGTAAATCCGACGCTAAAGTAGGGCTACCGGGTTCGGGCCTTACAAGTTGGTATCAGAGCATAAGTTCGAGAGATTTAAGCATCCTACATGCTTAGACTCGAACAGAAAATGGGATTTAAGTAAGAAAGGAAAGAAGATGCCAGTTCAAGAATGCCATGTGTCACTCAAGCAAGATCAGTAAAGGTAAAGTGTATGATTAAATGATATATGTTAATGAGAAAGAAAAGATATGTGAACGATAGGGATAGGAATAATTGATTGTTTGATTTGACTAATTGCTTAAGTAGAACCAGCACAAGTAGACTCATAAAGGGGAGTGTATAGGACACGGAAAGCAACGTGATCAGCTAGTCACAGCTGGCCACTGTTATTACCTGTTATCCTTGCTATCCTTGTACTAAATAGTTCCTTGAGTGAGGATGTTTGTGTTTTCCCCTTTAGAATACTAATGGCTGGAGCTGGAGAATTTGTTGAAACTGGGGGTCGCACTGGACGTCGTGGCAGGCCTCGTCTTGTCCGGCAACCCTCGGTAGAAGAAGCTTCCCACACTGAAGATGAAGGAAGCGCAGCTGGAGGAGACCAGAACAACAACGAAGAAGTTCAACTTAGCCCTGCAGTTCAAGCAGCCATTGTTCAAGCTGTAGTTGCTGCTGTGAAGAACCTGAATCCCGAAGGATCTGCTGGAAGCCGTGAACGAACTGCTGAAGGGGCGGGTGGTGATGGTAGGAAGGATGGGGAAGGAGAAAGAGGGGCCTCGAGTGAAGATAAGTCTGTGAAAGTCGATGACAGGAGAAGAGGCCAAGGTGGGTGCAACTATAAGTCCTTCAAAGGATGCGACCCGCCAAAGCTAACTGGGTTGGGAGACGCAATCGCTACTCTCCAATTGATAGCCACTATGGACAAGGTTATCCGCATTAGCGAATGCCGTCCCGACTAAGCTGTGGGTTATGCTACTCAGTCGTTTGAGGAAGAAGCTATGTATTGGTGGGAAGGTGTGGAGCAGAGAAAGACTAGGGATGAGATCAAGGCGTTGAGATGGGACGATCTGAAGGAGTTGGTGATGAAAAAGTTCTGCGCAGATGCCGAGGTTGAAAGGACGGAGATGAAGTTCCTGAATTTAAAGGCCGGTATGATGACGCATCGTGAGTATATTACTGAATTCAACCGACTATCTAGGTTGGTGCCTGATATGGTTGACACTGAGGTCAAAAGAATCAAATGTTATGTGAGGGGATTGCCACAAAAAGTCCGCATGTTGGTCAGGGCAAATAAACCTGCTACTTTTGACTCTGCTGTTGAACTTGCAGAGGTGGTTTATGCTGACCTGGCTAAGGACGATGTGGTGGTGGGGGAAAAGAAGGAGAAGAAATGGGCTACCTCTGCTAAGCGGTCTGGCGAAATGGTGACAACAACTGATGAGAGGAAGGCCAAGGTTGGGAACAAGGATGCGTGTAAGACGTGTGGGCGAGTGCACCCGGGGGAATGCAGGATTGGGACAGACAGGTGCTATCGGTGCGGAAAGGGTGGGCATTACTCTCAAGACTGCCCTGATCGTCCAAAGTGCTTCAAATGCGGAAAAACTGACCACATGGCTAGGGATTGAAAGGAATCAGGGGCGGGAGGTGCGAAAGGATAAAGACTTGGGGAAACTGCGGAGAGGAACACCTGATGAAGGAATAATTGCTCATGCAATGGTTTTATTAAATTACATTTGCTTAAGAACTTGCTTTGTGTTAAGGTTTAAAACTTATGTTTATCAGTGACGTGTAATATATTGAGTTTGGTTATGAATGATTATTATGTTATGATGAAATGTTGTTTTAGACAATAGTGTTAAAAGTACTAATCGAAACCTTTAGAAGGATGAGATGAGTCTTGGTACATCGAGGGTCTCATGGACAAGCTACCTTAAATAGCTAAAACACATGACCACCATTCGATGACTGCAAAGTCGGAAGTAAGAAGGATAACTCAGAAAGCGAAGGCGATTCAATAAAGCGTGTAAATATAAGAAGTTTTCCTTTTATAGGGAATAGGTTAGGTTTCGGGGACGAAACCTCTTTAAGGAGGGAAGACTTGTAACATCCCGAAATTTCAAGATAATATTAATTATATTACTTAATAATAGAGGGAAAGTTTACTCGGGTTATCGGGATATAGATAGAGTAGGAGTTGGTATGGGTCGGGCTAGTGTTGGGTAATGGACTTGGGTTATGAACGAAGGAAGGAGAGTCCATGGGTTTAAGCCCATGATCCCTAATATAATTACCCTTAACCACCATTTCTCACATATTCCATACACACACTCAAAACACACACATTCTAACCGATCAAGATTCGAAGCCGAGACCCGAGATTTTGTTGATAGATCTGAGTTGGTAAGGTAAGAACAAATCCAACAAAGCTAATATTACTGAAAATGGTTAGGATTGGATGGGTTAACCGGACCCGAAACCCAAACTGCCCAAATCGGACCCCTAAAACGTCGATTTTAGGCCGATTTGATGGTTGGGTTTTGGAGGCGCCGATCATACGATTCCGTGGGTACCAAAATCGAGTTATTTGGCTAAGAAACGAAGGAGTTATGGGCAAACAGATCTGCAGCGCGATAACTTCGCCTGCAAGATTAAGTTCGCCTGATGAACTTCGCCTTCAAGCTTAACTTCGCCTTCAAGCGTAACTTCGCCTAAGGATAACTTCGCCTACGGCCAAGTTCGCCTAAGGATAACTTCGCCTGAAGCCAAGTTCGCCTAAGGTTTAACTTCGCCTGAAGCCAAGTTCGCCTAAGGTTTAACTTCGCCTGAATCCAAGTTCGCCTAAGGTTTAACTTCGCCTGAAGCCAAGTTCGCCTAAGGTTTAACTTCGCCTGAAGCCAAGTTCGCCCGAGGGTTAACTTCGCCTAAAGCCAAGTTTGATTAGAAAATAAATTATAAAGCGATAAGTTAAAGTAAGCTAATACTAGGCCACCAGATTAGATCAGGCGAGTATTGATACGTGTAACTTGTACAGTCAGCCGAGCTCAGATAGAGAAGGGATTTACAGCTATCAGAAAAAGAAGCAGAGTTCAGGTGAGTTTCTAGCCCCATTCCTTGTTATGTTTTCGGGGCTGTGTGCATACTCGATGTGTTGTTAATACATTTATCCTAAGTGATAAGTGTATGTCATATGTGATATGTGTGATAGATATGAATGATTGTTTGTCGGTACGCGAACGATCTTCGGATATTGCGTGTACTGTCAGGTTAAAAATAAAGGTACGAATATTATATATCGAAGATGTATGAATATTTCAAATGAATACTTGTCGGGGCGTGAACGATCTTCGGATATTGCACGTAACGACAAGGGGTATGGTTGTTAAATGAATGAGGTAAAGAATGCCTAGAGTGTTCTTATGTTATAATGTAAGTATGTGTATATAGGTACACGAATGGCATGTGAGTTCTACGTTCGACATAGTAAGTTAGGATGGCAAATCCCTCTAGCTTCTGTCGGACATAGACTCGGCTGGTGATGGCGTAGTTAAGGACTGCGAGCCTTATACGTGAAGTAGATGATATATGTAAACGTAGATAAGGATTGCGAGCCTTATACGTGAAGTAGATGATATATGTAAACGTAGATAAGGACTGCGAACCTTATACGTAATGTAGATAGGCGTCAGCATAGGAAAGGACTGTGAACCTTATACGTGCTGTATTTGTAGCATAGGGGAGGACTGCGAACCTCGTACGTGCTATGAATTAGGTTGCAGCATAGGAAAGGACTGTGAACCTTATACGTGCTGTATTTGTAGCATAGGGGAGGACTGCGAACCTCGTACGTGCTATGAGTTAGGTTGCAACATAGGGAAGGACTGCGAACCTTGTACGTGTTGTGAATGTATGTCAGCATAGGAAAGGGCTGTGAACCTTATACGTGCTGGTTTTGTAGCATAGGGGAGGACTGCGAACCTCGTACGTGCTATGAGTTAGGTTGCAACATAGGGATGGACTGCGAACCTTGTACGTGTTGTGGATGTATTATGGTATAGGGAAGGACTGCGAACCTTGTACGTACCATAAATGGTGAACATAGGTAAGGACTGCGAACCTTGTACGTGTTCACGACCTTGAGTACAGGTATAGACGGTGAGCTATGAACATACTCTCGGTAGACTGAGGTTAGTGATTGTAGATATGTATGTATGTGTGGTAGCAAGTATGTATGTAGAACAGAAGAGTAACTAGTGAAGTATGGATATGTATCTACGGATATGTATGTATGTGTATGTATTGTATGGCGATCGATTAACTAGAACTCACTCAGCGTAGCTGACTTTTAGTATGCACGCAGGTGAGCTGATTATAGAGTTAGCATGAGGATGACACACGGCATGGATTGAACGGCTGGCATCTGAAGAAAGAAGTAAAGATGTTTTAAATATAAAGTTTTGTGTTAGGGTATCAAAGAAAAGATTTAATGTTTTGTAACAAATGATTGATGTTTTATATTCCGCGAAAAGTTTTAATAAACTCTGATTTGAAGGACTGTGTTTATGAGTAAATCCGACGCTAAAGTAGGGCTACCGGGTTCGGGCCTTACATAATAGAAAGTATATTTTTTATAGGAAGGATAGGAAGTAATCTTATCCATTGATTTTGAATATGGAGGGTTGAGATTAGTTTAGTGGGAATTCAAGTGTGAACATAAGGGGAAGGGTATAAAAGGAATAACACATTTGTTGACTTTCTCTCTTTACATGCAAAGCACATGCCAAATTCCTCCATCATTTTTAACCGTCCATAACTTTTTTTTATGATGTTTTTATTGAAAAACAAATTCACCATAATAACGAGTGTCTTTTTATCTTTTATATGAGTACCATATTGTTATATAAAAATTAAAAAAAATTAGTGGGTTTTTTACGTATTGTGTTTTATCAAAATTGTGTTATACAATAGTATTTTTCATTGTGTTTTTTTTATTGTGTTTTTTTCATTGTGTTTTTTGCATTGAGTCATACAATTGTGTTTTTTTATTGTGTTTTTTTTTCATTGTGTTTTTCATAGTGTGTTCCATTGTATTTTTTCAGACTTTTCCGGCGAAGTGGTGGCATGGGTGACGGTTGTGGTGGCGGTGGGTGGTGGAGTGGTGGTGGTTGTAGGAGATGAGTGAAGTTGTAAGTGGGTTTTGAGATTAAAGTAAATGGATATTAAAGTGTTAGACTAAAATATCCTTTTTTATAGCCTTCTTAGAAAATCAAACTTTTTATTTGAACCTAATCCCTTTTCATATAGCTAGGACTATTGTTAAATTTGCTTATAGTGCACTATTAATACAACTATACAAATACACGGTTTTGTTGTATTTTGTGATTCGTATCTGCTTTCGATAGCCAATATAAAGTTAGTGTCAACGTCCCTTTAAATGAAATATCTGTAAAACCAAGGATCGTAAATAATTAAAACACACTAATATACATTTATCTTTACCTTTTAACATAAGTATGTAAAGTTGCGTAGCACAAATTCAACTTTATTTTGGATTTTAAATCTCAATTATTAGATTGTATTCAAAGTATTTACATGAATCATGATGCCTGGTTTGTTGTCGTCAAAATATACACGATCTGACCTTAATAATATTAGTTTAATAGATGATTAAATAAATGTATATTTCAATTCTTTTAAATTGACACGTAATTAATTAATTAATCTACTTATTCTAATAAAGTAAAATAAATAGAGACACTTGTCATGTTTTGGTTAATTCTCATAATTTTTTTTCCTCCAAAACTAATATATCCTAATATATGTAATAAATCAATAATTATTCACTTTCCTTTTACATAATATTTATATAATATCTATATATTTTTATAAATATAAATATTAACATATTATTTTACTATATATTTCAAAATACCTGATGAATTCCAAAAATCAACAAATCACGTTTCTCAAATGAAAGTTGTTTTGGGTTTTTTGTTGAAGTTAAATTTGATTTTAATGGTTAAAAGTTGGTAAATAAATTGTTTGATACAAGTTAACTACATTTATATCAAAATTTGTTACGGGCAAAAAATAAAAATTTTGAGTATTTTTAAAAGTTTAATAATGCAAAATAGATTTATCGTCAAATATTGTTATAGGTTCAAAGTGTTGACTTTAAAATGTCAAAAGTATGAAAGTTAGAATTTTAAACATGATTCGGGTTTCAAGTTTATTTTTAAGGGCATTTTTTGAAATAATCAAAAGGTTCGGGATTTGAAAAATTGACTATTTTAAAATTCAACTATTAAAACTTAAGAAAAGATTGCTAACACTTTCGATATGTCACCTCCATGCCTATCAATGCTTCTAACTTTTATCAAATTTTAAATATTTATGTCAACATTAATTTTTCCTTTAATGGTGATCAGAACTTTATATGGGAAGCATGTCATGCAAAACTATACTCAAATGAAACAAAATATTCACAAAATTGAATGGGTTAACATGTTATTTTTTATGTTGTCATTATGACAAAGTCAAGAAGCCCTCTGAAACTTATTAAAATCTTTTTTATGGTGTAGCTCAGAAAAATATAGTTCTTAAAGAACATCAATTGTTACAATTTAATATCCTACTTTTTTTTGATGGGTGGTAAATTGATAAATATATCAATAAAGGTAACGCCACTTTTGTATTTAGGCTGAGTGGTTAGAACTACTATTATATGAGAAGTCTTATTTTCGAAATTAGTTCATAACCAAAATTCTTTCAATTATACATATATGATACCGAGAATGAATTTTTCAATAGAAAGAAGCATTATCGGGTACGATTGTGTGGACCTTACAGGAGTGTCTCCTCTTGTCGGGCTCAGGGACCGCGGAGTTGTTGTGGGTCAGGCTGCGTTGAAGGCCGAATCGGGCAAAGTTGCCAAACACGAGAAAGCCTGTTTAGAAAATCAACATATGTTTCTCCCTTTTGCTTTTGATACATTTGGGTTTCTGGCCTCGGAGGCCGTGAATTTTCTAAACAGAGTTCAGTGTGTCGTTCACGGTACTTTGTCGTCTCCTACGACCCAACGCTTTGTTTTTAGTAGAATTGGTTTTGCTATTCAAAAAGGGGTTGCGGCGCAGCTTGTTGCCCGTTTGCCTGTCATTTTATTGTAATCGTTTTGATTTTAATGATAAATGAGCGTGTTAACACTAAAAAAAAATTAAAAAACCATTTTATGATATAAATAAAATCAATTTATGTACACATTGTATAAATACAAGCATATATGTAATACATTTTTTTCCATATACGTCATGTAATTATTTGTTTTAGTTATAATTTTATAATTTGAATTATCCCGTGTGTAACACGAGCTCTAAAACTAGTTAATATAATAAAAAAGAATTCCCAGCTGGACAAAAGGCACCGACCTTTTGGTGAATACGAGGTGGATCCAATATCATCAGTAACACGTGCTACCTTACCGAGATCTGCGTCACTTATCGTACCAGAGTTTTTAGTAATGATAACTTTAGTCCTTCTAATAATCATATTTTTACATGTTTGGCTTATTCATTTTGTTTTTACAAAAATTCACCAGGAAATTTATCAAATCGAAACGAGTATGTTTGATTAAACATTTTTATTAAAAATTTATTTTATACTATTGAAACAATCAGACGCGTTTTTTTTTTCTGGAAAACTAATTAAAATATAGTATATTTTCTGGGTAAATGCGAAGATGTGGAGTTGTGGACGATTTAAACAAAAAGAAAGAAACGGTATATTAGAATTTCTTTGTAATTTGTGTGCAAGTAGTAGTCTAATTTCTTTGTTTTTAAGTAGAACTTGTATTAAAATTTAATAAACTAAAATTTTTTTAATCAGATTCGGGTCAAATACATGAGCACGCTTGGCCAAATAGGTAAGGTTCGCATTGATTCGACAAGTTTATAGGTTGACTTATTTAAAATTAAAAAATAAAGTTATTTTAGTTACAAACTAGAAAACTAAAAAGAGATACGCGTGTAAACAGTTCAATAGTTTAAGCGTAATTCTTTTTCATATAAATTTATGATTTTTTTTTAATGTAACTTCATGAATTTCAAGGGATAATATGTAAATAAAATTAGGTTAACCGTTTGTGTTTTTCTCAACCCATTAAAATGAAAAACGTTTAGGTTCGCATGTACACGATTTTTAAAGACCCAGTGTAAAACTTTTGAATTCCTGTCAAATGTATAATATCGACCTATACAACCTGTTTAACAACACAAGTGATTCTTTTCAAGCTTCCGCTCAAATCTCCACAAATTTTGCTATCACACACTTAAGTAGATGAAGATGGCATAATCATCGTCCAATTATCAATACAAACATTTTATTTTATTATCTCTTAAATATTAGCAATTTTTTTATACATGAAAAATTGAAAAACTACGAAAATAAATAAAATAAAAAAACAAGAAAGAGAAAGTTTCAATAAATAAACACTGCAATTTCAATATCAAAAGTCATTGCTTGTTGTGAAAGTAGAAATTGCGTACGATATTTTCTCAAATCAACATTAAGAATCATGCACAATAATTTATTAATTTTAGCAACTTTTTATTTACTTATTTATTTGTAAAAGTCACTTTTTGAATAATATATACCCCATATTAGAATACAATTAACTATAATACCACAATTAAATTTTTAAATGTTATATTTATTTAAGATTACAACATACTTTATTTTGTACTAGTTTTAGAGCCCGTGTCACACACGGGATAATTCAAATTATAAAATCACAGGTAAAACAAATAATTACATAGCGTATATGAAAAAAAATGTATTACACTTATGTTTGTATCTATACAAAATGTGTACATAAATTGATTTTATTTATATCACAAAATGATTTTTTTAAATGAACTTAATAAAAAAAATGCTTTTGCAAAAACGTACCCGAGAATGCTTCTTTCTATTGAAAAATTCATTCTCGGTGCCATATATGTATATTTGAAAGACTTTTGGTTATGAACCAATTTCATAAATAAAGCTTCTCATGCGATAGTAGTTCTAACCACCCAGTCTAAACACAAAAGGAGCGTTACCTTTATTGATATATTTATCAATTTATCACCCATCAAAGGAAAGTAGAACATTAAATTGTAACAATGGATGTTCTTCAAGAGCTATGTTTTTCTGAGCTACACCATGAAAAAGATTTTGATAAGTTTCAGAGGATTTCTCGACTGTCATAATGACAACATAATAAATAACATGTTAACCATTCAATTTTGTGAATATTTTGTTTCATTTGAGCATAGTTTTGCATGACATGCTTCCTATACAACATTCTAATCACCATTGAAAGAAAAATTAATGTTGACATAAATATTTCAAATTTGATAAAAGTTAGAAGCATTGAGAGGCCCATGGGGGTGGCATGTCGAAAGTGTTAGCAATCTTTTCTTACATTTTAATATTTGAGGGAAAAATAGTCAGTTTGCCAAATCCCGAACCTTTTGATTATTTCAAAAAATGGCCTTAAAAATAAATTTGAAACCCGAATCATGTTTAAAATTCTAACTTTCATACTTTTGATATTTTAAAGTCAACACTTTGAACCCATAACAATTTTGACGATAAATCTATTTCGCATTCTCAAACTTTTAAAAATACTTAAAATTTTCATTTTTTGCCCGTAACAAATTTTGATATAAATATAGTTAACTTATACAAAACAATCTATTTACCACCTTTTGACCCATAAAATCAAATTTAAGTTCCAAAAAAACCTGAAACAATTTTCATTTGAGAACATGATTTGTTGTTGATTTTTTTAATTCATCAAGTATTTTGAAATATATAGTAAAATAATATATTAATATTTATATTTATAAAAATATAGAGATATTATATAAATATAGTGTAAAGGAAAAGTGAATAATTATTGATTTATTACATATATTAGGGTATATTAGTTTTGTAGGGAAAAATTGTGAGAATTAACCAAAACATGACAAGTGTCCACATTTATTTTACTTTATTAGAATAGGTAGATTACACATATATATCATCATTATTGTACTTTAACAACCTTAACGTCTTCGATTATGCAAATATTGGATTGAGTAATTTTCTCATAAAAAAAATGCCTTGTTTAGTTTAATAAAATGTTATATAAAGTTTTTTTCCCGATAAACCACCAACCCCATTAGTAATCGACCTTTATATAAATGTGAAGTTAACACAGTTTTATCAATTAGGTACTAAATTTATTTACTAATTTTATTTCTTTTGAAGTGAACACAGATTTAAAGATTATAACTAATATGGTTTTTTTGGAACGACGACTTTCTTGTATTTAAGTTAACGCGCTCTTCAAATTTGGAGAACCCCGATGCCCCACTCTGGCCAGACTATGTTGTCTTAACCGGGCCCACGCTGACTTCAGAGTTTGGCTTGGGCGTTCCCCAGGGAAACCATACCGTCAACTGCCACTTGACAGTCGTTGTGCCATCACAAAAACAGAACTTCCTAGCATAACACATAGTGTGGCCTCAGGGTTCGAACTAACTACCTTTATACAAGGTCTAGGTCAAATCATTCATTACCATGATTTAATTAAAAAACACCTTAACCGAAATAGATATTATTATAATACTAGTCTTTACTATATTAGCATTGCAGCATACTAAAATACAAAAATAGAAACAAATCACAAGCTCATTAAGCACACACACATTGTGCATTTATTTCATATAAATCTATCATCATTCAATTTCAATCGCTTATTACATCCATCTTCAACCGGAGCACGGCGGACCTGCAAATCAGTTCTCCAATGGCCGCTCTTCTTTCTACACTTTTGCTACTCATTTTTTCAAGTACTTCCTCTTCTTTTCTCTGCAACAAGTTTGAAGATTTCTTTATTAGCTTTTGAATTTAGTCACATAAATGTGTAATTATTGCATTCTTGTGTTTTTTTCTTGGTTAAGTTTAACTTCTCAATCTTGAGCTGCAAAATTACATACTATGTTATTAACATCAAGATTTTAAATTTTCTGTCACCTTAAGTTCATAAGTTTCTTAAAAAAATTAATTTTGTGGGAAAATTATTAATCTTTGCAAAAGGGTTTTTGAATCTGGCATTGAAGCATAAATCCCCAATTTGTTTCTTGATTTATTTGAATGAAAATTGATGAATTACTTCAAGATTTCCCAAAAAGGCAACATTTTTATGGGAAATCAACAACTTTCCAAAAGGGGTTTTGAATCTTGAATCATAATCATCATCAAAATGCAATATTTTCACCATTTCTTGGATCTTGGTTCATTAAAAATTCAAACTTTCTTGAATCTTGATTTCAGGATCATTTATTGGTACCTTAAGCCTTGGAGTTGGGATCAACTATGGACAAATAGCCAACAATCTCCCATCTCCATCGCGCGTGTCGGTCCTCCTCGGATCCTTAAACATCAGCAGAGTCAAACTATACGATGCTGACCCGAATGTATTAACTGCATTCGCAAACACAAACGTCGAATTCATTATCGGTTTAGGAAACGAAAACCTCCAGAAAATGCAAGATCCTCAACAAGCCCAAATATGGATCCAACAAAAGGTACAACCTCATATTTCACAAACTAGAATCACATGTATAACCGTAGGAAACGAGGTTTTAGGCGGTCTAGATCCTCAACTACCACAGTATCTTGTTCCTGCAATGAAGGCAATGCACCAAGCTTTGGTCAACCTGGGATTAAACTCACAAGTTTATGTCACAACTGCACATTCACTTCAAATCTTGAAAACTTCATTCCCACCTTCAAACGGTGCGTTTCGTGATGACTTGATTCAATATATACAACCAATTCTTGCATTTCATGCGATGTCTGGTTCGCCTTTTCTTATTAATGCGTACCCTTACTTTGCATATAAAAACGACCCGAAAAATGTTCAGATTGAATACTTGCTTTTCGAGCCGAATGTGGGGACGGTGGATCCAAACACGAATTTGAAATATGATAATATGTTGTATGCACAAATTGATGCGGTTTATTCAGGTATAAAGGCGTTAGGACATAATGATATTCAAGTTAGGATTTCTGAGACCGGGTGGCCTTCAAAAGGCGACATGGACGAACCGGGGGCCACGGTTGAGAATGCGGGGATTTATAACCGAAACTTGTTGCAAAGAATGCAAGCGGGGCAAGGGACGCCAGCTCATCCGTCACAACGGATTGACATTTACGTTTTTGCCCTTTTTAATGAGAATATGAAGCCAGGCCCAACGTCTGAAAGGAACTACGGGTTGTATTATCCTGATGGTACTCCGGTTTATAACCTTGGTGTTCAAGGGTATCTTCCCCGTATCGATTATTCGTTTTCCGGGAAAAATGTAAGAAAATGACAATTTTGCCCTTGTTTTCGGGCTTTTATCGAGCTTTTTTTTTTTATTTTATAAATTAAAAATGTGTTTTATTATGCAGGCATTGTGCATATTTAGAGTTCTTGTTTTGCTACTTGGACCCTTACTCATTTCATAAAAAGATGGATGCATTATTCTAACTTTACATAGAAAGCTCAAAAAAGGTTAGTCATTGAAGGTAATATGCAACTCAAATCTCTTCAACATTAGGGGTATATTTGTCATTTCACTTGTTAATATTTACCTACTCAATACCATGCCAATTATTTACTTCATAGAAGAATAAAAAAATCCACTTCGCTACACACGAATTCCAAACAATTTGAATAATCCCAATAATAATAAATTCTTTAAGTAGAAGATATCCCACTTTGTATTTTATACATAGAATCCCACTTTAAGACAATATTCTTATATTCTTATCGTCTTCAAGTATACAAAAGTTTGGCCTATAAAGAATGCATACTTTTTATAACCTTTTTTACTTTTTTTTACCTTTCTAAAAAGCAACAACAATATTAATAACAATACTTATAAACTCGTGTTTTTGTATTTATTTGGTTTTTCTTAATAATTATTCATCTAACGTTTTTACAGGAGAAACGTTTCATGGGTAATCGAGGACGTCTGCCACTGGCTACCGCATAGGATCACCAAGAACCGCCACAGCAATGCTTCCGGACTTGTATTTAGCAAAATGTATTTATATATAGGATATTCATCAGAAGGACTTATTAACAATAAGGGCTACATTTATACAAAGAAATGATAATTTTTTCATTGGTTATTATATTATTGTATAATATAATTTATATAGGTTGTCACACCCCGACCAAAGGCGGCGGAACATGCCGAGGTGTAACGATTGTCCATAAGCACATGACACTAATTAAAGTGA
Source organism: Bidens hawaiensis (assembly GCF_021521415.1). NCBI lineage: Eukaryota > Viridiplantae > Streptophyta > Magnoliopsida > Asterales > Asteraceae > Bidens > Bidens hawaiensis. Next base: position 43,302 of record NW_027500372.1, read on the forward strand.
CAGTATTTAATAAACTCATTTCATTTCACAACATCGAAAATGTCACATAACAATTATCCATAAAATAACCATAAACAAGATATCACAAAATATGGCAAATTGATATTGTTCATTTTTACTAATATCCTAAGGTCTTTGATGTCGTTTTCTTCACAATCATAAATCAACCAAGATGCAAACCTGCAACATTTCATAAAATAAAGTTTGTCAACACAAAGGTCGGTGAGCAATTCATAAGTTTAATCATATTAGTATATAATAAAGATAGCCACAAAACTTGCATACGAAACGATAAATAAAAGTGGTAATTTGGATAAATAGATATCACTAAACACATTAGCGACACCTAACTATAAGGGGATGCCAAATAGTCTAGGATTTTATAGTTATCGTTAATTGCATTACGTTAACGACACCTAACTATAAGGGGATGCAAAATAGTCTAGGATTTTATAGTTATCATTAATTGCATTACGTTAACGACACCTTGCTATAAGGGGATGCCAAATAGTCTAGGATTTTATAGTTCCACCAACCAAAAGCGATAAACACATAGGCATATAAGCATAGAACACCAAATCGAGCAATTATTTAGGTAAAGTATACAACTACGTTTGTGGTTTAAGATTCAAATATAAAGCATTTTGTTGAATAAGTATGAAATGTCACCCCCAAAATAAAAGATGGAAAATGGGGTATGAAGTACTCACCTTCAAGTGGTAAACTTGAAAGATGATAATTTGGAGATTTGTCGGAACGACGAGTTTAACGCACAATGCCTAAAAAGAAAAGAAGTCTTGAATTTAGAAAGGTTGTCTTGAAGGTCTTTAAACAAAATAAATGTTGAGAAATGTAAATAATTAAAGTTCAAGGTTTAAAATGTGACTATTTAAGAATTTATAATAATAACCCTTTAAAAATGTAAGTTTGCTCGAAACCGGGTTAAAGTATCTAACCTTAATATTTACTCAACCTATGTTAAGTAATAAGGTGGGTAAAATGCAAGAATGCAAATCCCTTTGGAATAAAGATAATAAAACGGGTTTTTTTTTATCGAGTGTTCGGGTTGTCGGTTCGGGTCTTGATAATTGGTCAAACCCAAAGTCAACTTTACAAAATATTGAATGTTATGAGATAACTCAATAAAATTTAATAAGACTTAACCAAGTATGTAATTCCATTGTTTTAGAACTAACAACGCACGTTAAGCGAGTGTTTGGTTTTGTCGGTACAAACTTTGTTATGAGATCAAGTTGGATCCAACATTTCCAAGTACTTAAGAAAATATTTAAAAATCAATTTGTAACTATTTTTAAAGAAATATACAAGTCTTGATGGCTAAAAAAACACACTTGTGTGTTTTAAGCGAGCAAGAATCGGTTTGGTTCGGTTTCCATCTCACAACAAGTTCATAGATGGTTTCCACATGTCCAAACACTAAAGAACTTGTATAATAATGTACAAATAAAAAAATACCAAAAGTTAACAATAAAGTCTTTAAACAAAAGTTCGGTTTTCGGTTCGGATCGTGTTTCGGGTTAAGACCGAGGTAAGATTCTACAAACCCATAACCATAGAATTTGTAAAAATGATTTTAGAAACTTAGATCTAACACTAAGTATGTTTAAACAAACAAAACTAGTAACAAAGTTCGGTTTACGGTTTAGAGCTATTTACGGTTAAACCGAAGCATAGACTTTTAAAAACCCATAACCATGGAACTTGTAAACATGACCAACAAACTAAAATAAACAAGATTAATATGTATGAACAAGTTATATAGATGTATATATATCAGGGACACGAAGTCCTCCATGAAGCCTTGCCTTATGGGGTCCGAAACCTCACCGACCGGAATCGGAGAAGTAACTACCAAAGGTAAACAAGGGGTGTATATTATATATATGTTGCACAACCATAAACAAGTATTAATAAGGCTACATAAACTAATTAAGATGAAAGACCAAAATCCTTCAAGAACACTTAAGAAGATAACCTTGAATCTTTGATGTTTGAGAGAGTTTTTTTTTTTTTGGAGTTGTAGCAAGGGAAAATGAAGAGGAAAGGTGGTGTATATATAGGGTAATGTTGGTGGTCAAATATGGGTGTGAGACACAAGAGTTTTCATGCAAAATGGATCAAGACAAAAACACAAAACAACAACAAAATAAATAAATAAATAAATAAATAAATAAATAAAAATAAAAATAGGATGTTTTCAAGACCCAACAAACAAGTGTGAAACAATATTGTAACATAAATCCATCATTTTGATTATAACATAAGTTTCGGTTTACAAATCGGGTCGGTTTACATAATAAACAAATACAAAAACGAATACAAACAAGACCCGAAATTGACGAATGTCACACAGGTTTATTAATTTAATTGATTATGTAAGGAGGGATTATCATTAAATATGATATAAGTATTGGGATGACAACATGCGGTCCCCTGATGGAGATCAGGACATGTGAGGGTTGAAGAAACTGATTAAATGGCAAACATGTGTTTGTGTACAATTCCAGTTATGAAGCTGCATTTTATTTTATCGTTTTCCATTTTAATTCCTTACTTTTTTAAAAAGAAAACTAAATTACATACAAAATAATATATATTTGTGCATACATTAAAACAGTGATAGATTTAAACTAGATTTAGAAATTATTAATAAATAGTAATTACTTCTATTTATAAGCGAAATGAGATGAGGATGTTGGAGATAGTAGAGGTAGCATGCTGCCGATGAATGTATGGGCATATGACTGAATAAAGTAATGAGGTTATTGGAAAAACTTAGGGCCTTAAGGGTGACTGATATATCGGATAAGATAAAAGAGAGGATATTGACATGATTTGGGCATTCGGATAGGAGAATGATAGCGTAAGTGTAGAGTTGTGGAAAGTTGTGGTATGAATAAGTAGAGGCAAATCCAAACTGACTTGGGATGAACAAATTAGACCGGATTTAATCGATACTTCTTGAAAAAGCAAGATTAATGTTGATGACTTATAAAGAGAGTTTACAGCGGTGGACGAGCCGGACCGTAAGGTCACCTCCCTCTCTCCTCATCTCCATCCCCTTCTCTCTCCTACCTTATCCCTCGCAAAGTCGTTTGAAGCTCGTCCGCACCCATACCTTCAATGTTCCCTCTTCTCTCTCGCTTCCACGTATACTCAGGTTCATATCCGATTGAGAGAAAAATGCAACAATTATGGGTGCTTTAATAAGTTTTGTTTATGTTGTTTAGACATCATGAAAACACCCAATGTTTCTTCTAAGCAATTTCTTCATCCTTATAGAAGTACGATCTACCTACATCTCACGTTTCATAAACCTTATCAATAGCTTTATTACGAATATGTCTTACCGAGTATGATGGTGGTTATACTAGCAAATAAATGTATAGTGGTGAATTAATAAATAGTTATTTGATGTTATAAATTTGGTGTGTTCATCATCAGGTTAAAAGATCAATCACACAACAAAACTGACAAGAATTAATAATTGTTTTGTACAAAGAATCATTCCTAGCAAACCCATGGGTAGCATAGAAGAAACAGTTCCAACAAGCCATCAATGTTTACAATCATCTCCTTCCAACTTTACAACTTAGTTCACTAAAAATGACCCACAAAAAGCAAACGAACGAATCGAATACCAACCAAGTATTAACACGATTATTCGGCTGCAAGAAACGGGATGACCATCGTCATAAACGTCTCGTATGAAAGCGTGGCTGAACCCGTGTATCGCGTATCCTTCTCCTTAAACTTCTCTGTCAAACCCTGCAAAATATGTGCCAATATTATATAATCTGTAAAGGCAAAATGATCTATTTATCCGTTGTAAATGCATCCCGCTTAAGAAAGAAGTTATTGCTCACCTTCACAATCATGCCACACCTGAAATTAAAAAAAAATAAAAGATTATTACAATTGGACAAGAAACTAGCTTCAAATGTTAAAATGTATAGTAAAATTACAAAAATAGCCTTACTCCACGAAACTATCGAATGAAAGGTCAACTCTTCTTCCACTTTGGTCGTCATATCTTGAGATCTAGAGTTGAAGAACAGAAGGTGGGATTGCATACCCAAGACTATATAGGGCTTCTCTTAACTCTGCAGCATCAATTTTTCCACTTCTATCCCTATCAAATCTCTCAAAGATAGCCTAAACCGAATAAAAAGAAACAAATGAAGAAATGCCAAGATCAAAACTTTAATTCTAGAGCAAAATTTTTTGTTAACCCAAGAAAGTAAATAGACAGGATTGTATAGCAAAATGACAAGAAAAACCCAATATTTCTATGTATACGATTAGAAAGCAGGATCAATCACTCACGCGCCATTGGCCAAGACAAGTCCATAAATCAGCAAATTCTTTTGGCCCTGAAAAGAACCAAATATATAACATGAATATGGAGAATGAAAATCATCGCAAACAAAAATCTTGTATTATAACTAAAATCTAATGCATTGTGATAACAACCTATGCAGTCGATATCAGTGCTATAGCAGTTATCAGACCTCTAGCTGAATATCGGTCAAAATATCGGTACCGATAGCATCAGTGATATTGACCGATATATCACTGATTTTCCCGATATTAGTTTTTTAAGTCTTAATTATATATTTTAAGTGTTAAATGTCAGTGTTTTTAAGTCTTAATCACGTCCTACTTGCTACAATTGTTAGTGTTTAGTAAGTTGGAAAAGTTTAAATTGTTAATGGTAGGAGAGTATGATGAAATGCTAGTGTAAAATTGCATATATATATAAATTCTGCATGATCTTAAAATTCCGATTTCCCACCTATATCTCAAATATCGGTCCTTGACGGATATCTGATATTTTTCAGCATTAACTGCATAGATTTCAACTATCATTGCATGCTATGTTATCGGTAGTTTAAAACTATCTTTATTAGTACTTTTGTAAGGCTGTTTGCTCTATTTCTCTTAGCTACAGTTTATGTTATCCGAATTACTATACTGTACTATACGCGTAAATAGAAAAACAAAAACACGAGTTCATGTTCATATAATCATATTTCAAATCGATCAATAATTCAAGATTGCTTCAACATTTGATATCATAATTCAAATCACTACAACCCATCAACCCTTTATTGGTGTCCTTCATGAGCTGAAGTAAAAATGCAATCTTGAATTAGAACAACATAAATTTGAGCAAAATTAACTAATATTAAGCAATAATAACAATCAAATTAAAACCCAATAATCAGAATCAATCAAATCAAAAGATAAAACAAAAACAAACCAGTTTTGAAAGGATGACTAGGGTTCCTGAACTGAAACATGAGCAATCTTATAGTCCTGAGGCTAAACTTGTGGTAAGCCGAATTAAGCGCCTGCTGCAACTCTTTAGCATCAATAAACCCGCTCCGATCCAAATCCACCATCTGGAAGCTCCGAATTACTTCCGGGTGAGTACCCGGCGGAAACGACGGGTACCCGTATTGCCCACCGCCATACCCGGAAGCAGAATTAGGGTTCTGGGTCTGGTTGTAATTGTAGGCGTACGAAGGTTGTTGAGATGGGGGTGGTGGCTGGTAATTGTAAGGGTAGCCGGGTCCGGGTTTGGATTGGGGCTCCGGCGCCGGTGGAGCAGAAGGTGCGGTGTTATTGTTGCTGTTATCGTAATTGTAATACGACATGTATGTGTGTGGATTGAGATTGAGATTGTGGTGAAATTGATTTGGGATAATGATTTATATTATATTGTGGGGAATTGATGGCCGTTTGTGAAGGATGGATTTTAGGTTAAGTTACTTACGCGTTGTGATGGCACTCGTTTTGAATTGAAGTTTGTTTGAATACATCTGCGTATGATCCATTTAATGTATGATTGCTGCTGCTGCTGCTGCTGTTGACAGGTGCAGAAGAGATTGACAAGTTTAATTTGGATGATTCTAGTCGTGAATGGTTCAAAGTTTGAAATTTTATCAATTTAGTTCTTATAGTTTTAAACATTAGCCAATTACGTCTTCGGCATCCAACTATGCCGTTAGTTCAAGGGGTATTTTTGATTTCGACCCAGATGTTTGCGATGATATGTTAATCTCTAACCCTAATTATTATGCATTAATCAAAGAAACGATTTTAGTTTTTTCAGTATAGTTCGGTTTTAGGGAATTACCCTGACCACTTTACCACTGAATTCTATCATGGACTGAAGTAGCAAAAAAAAAAAGAATTAAATTAAACATAAAATTGAAAAAATTTCAAACTTTGGACTGAAGTAGCAAAAACATCAAACAATAGGGACGAAAATGATTATTAACTAAAAATAAACATAAGAAAGACAAAACTACCCCTTAAACTAACGGCATAATTGGATGCCGTTAGATGGGGGGACGTAATTGGCTAATGTTTAAAACTATAAGGACTAAATTGACAAAATTTTAAATTTTGGACTGAAGTGGCGAAAATAGCAAACCACATGAACAAAAATGGCCATTAACTCTAACATTAAATAATACTTGTTTTTGTTTATTATTGAAATATAAGAGTTAAATTATGACCATGTTTTGTTTTTTTATGGCAAACATGTTTGTTATTTAATTATTATTATTATTATTGTTGTTGTTGTTTGTTTAAATTATGACTATGGGTTTTTTAATGGGGATTTGTGATCTCGAGGGTAGTTTTATGATCAACGAGTCTTTGGACGGGTGGAGTTTCTTCGTAACTGGAGATAACTTTGCAATGTTTAAGGGCTCTGTACGGTTGGGTTGGGTAAGCGGTGGTCTTTTGTCATTGGGTCATCTCGTACAAAATACCTATACATTTTATGTTTGTTGACCGTTTAATAAAAAAAGAAAAATGAATTGTTGTTATTTCTGTTACACATTTTTAATCCATTTAACTGAACATATTGACATAACTCCCAAATTGAAATAATAGAACATGCATTTTATAAGGTCAATTTGTCATCATGTGTAACTCATTTATTATGTCAATTCATGTATCCATTTCACTTCTTTATTACTTGATTATGATTATGATATAATTGCTCTTCTGGTTTATCAACATAATTATTAAGGCTTAGAATTATTGAGGTCTTATGTTTGAAACCCGACTTAAAAAGGCTTTACAACAGTTATAGGTTCCTTTCTAACGATGTTTTTGGGTAAATCAGGTTTGAAGTGACAAAATCAATATAGATTGTTGACATCTCGTCCCATGAAACTTGATGACAACCATTCAGCCAAAAAAAATGTGTTGAGATGTACATTTCTAAACGTTTTTTTTTTTAAAGCAAGCTTGATTATAACCACTTAACTAAAATACTTTTAAGTGTATACGAGTTAGGGTTTATTTTTAACATGAACAAATATATTAATTGTGTGGAGGTGTATCAATTCAATATTTTAATGTTTGGGTTAGAAGGAGTTTCATTTGTTGATATTGTCGAAAGTTAATCCTTAAACGAGTCATCAAGAAAGTTAACGGATCTGTTTTGCAAAAAAAGTGAAAGTTAAAGTGGTAATTCGAAAGAGATTAATTAATTAGAACATGATTAATAGTTTAATGGTTGAAATTCCCTCTTAGTTTATGTATTTGTTTGCAAGTTTATCTTATTAGTACTTTGAAGTTTATAAATTAGAAGTTTGAGTCGTGGTATATTAGAAAGTTACTCAATAAAAATAGATATATAGAATATGTAATTGGTGTGTCAAAAACTATAATAAACATATAGAAGAGTGATGTGGTTTCTTCACAAGAAAAAGAGAGAGATAACTAGACTAGAATTATAGAACCAAACTTTTTTTGCATAAAAAATTAAAAATATAAAATAACCTAATGGCTTTTATAGCCTTACATGAAAAGCAACAACTACTCCGCAATCCTAACCACTAACTACGTGATATGTGAGCATCCCCACCATCCCCCTTTTTTAGGACATATGCTAATTAAAACAAACTAACTAGATAAGCATGGAACTAACTAGAAAAACATGAAATATTAAATATTAAATAAACATCAAAATACAAAACTTAAAATATGTTTTGCTAATATCCCGGTCCATAACAAGTTCAATACCTTTCTTTCTGCTGTAAGGACTAGTATCATACGTTCAAATAAAAACCATCCTTGATTAATTTCACTACCTTCTTAATACTCATTATAATTATAAACTTAGCACAAGCAATTATTAGTTAGTAACCCATTGTCACCATATAAAAACCCCGATCTAATGTAATTATTGTATGAATAAGTACTAAAGGGGTGTTTGGCCTAGCTTTTATTTTTTAGCTCATGCTTATATTTTAAAGTGGCTTATAACTTATTTTCTTTTATTTGATAAGCTCTTTTTAAATGTTTGGATTAGCTTATCTTCTACAAGTTGATAATAAGTTGTTAAATCCACCATTCTTTAATTTGTTACAATATAAGTTGCTTCAATAATTATTAATCCACCACCATTTGAGAGCGAGTGAGTAACTTACACCCTTACACAAATAAGCTTCTTCTTCAAATAAGCTAAAAAACCATCTTCAAATAAGCTTATTCAAACTAGCTTATATAAGCTTATAAGCATAAACTTTAAAAGCGAAACCAAACACCTACGTAAACTTATTTTGTAAAAAAAAGCTAAAAAGGCTATAAGCTTTGTTAAATAAGCTAGGCCAAACACCCCCTAAAACCACACGATAATCAATAATTAAGACGGTGACAAGCAAGCAACCTATTGTCTTAAATTCCAGTCTCAAGATTTTGGCCCAAATATGTTCTCAACATGTTATTTATTCAAAAACAATGTGGGTAGTCCTCATTTTGATATTTAAGTCTAAACTTGTCTAAAACAACGTTTCAAAACTCTCTATGGTTCATTTTAAGTTTTTAACTCTTGTTTGGTTAAGGTACAACCCCTGATGCGATATGTACAACTCTTCTACTTCATGTATTCCATAACACTCTGACTGATCTCCTCAAGAAAAGAAACAAAACCCATAGCATTTGCAAACCCACTGCCATCAACATCTTGTTCTTCAATTAGATAGCTCTCGAACACCGAAGCATCTTCTTGACCACCTCTGATAAACATCAGTCTAGGAGTAATGCTTCTTTCTTGTTTCACCTTGTTTATTGTTTTTCTCAACAAACCTATAATTTAAGTCGAACACGTTTATTAAGAAAGCGTTGCTGTTTAAAAGAAAAGGGTGCATATGCTTACAGTCATGAGGTGGAGGATAAGGTAGTGTAGGGTCAGCTGTAGAAGAATAAAATACAATCAATGTTGTAAAAGCATCAAGGAAGAATATGGGACTTTCACTTGTCATTAAAGCAGCACGGCTCAATGAATGACGAGGGTATGCTAGTTTATCGGGACTAGCGTACGATGTCAAAAGCGGATATATTGCACGGTGCAGAGAGCTCGGTTCCAGCCCGCTACAACAAATAATTAGTAATAAATTTTAAATAACCTTCAATGTTTTATATAATCAAACATATGGTTTGGCAAGTAACCAATATAATTTATCAAAACTTTAAGCTACTAACTCATGATATGATGATACATTGCAATCTACTATTATAGTTATATCATGAGTTAGTAGCAGTCTAACAGGTTCGTGAAATGTTCGGCAGTAAGTTCGTTCATTTAATAAAACAAATATGAACACAATTATTTGTTCATTTAATTAAACGAATGCACATGAGCACATGTTTCATTCGTTTATATTCGTTAAATTACATTTGTTATGTACACATTCATTCAAACTCATTTATTACTGATATTAATTTAAAATCAATTTGGCTTTCATATTTTAGAACACTTAAACTAAATTTAATCTCAGTTTGATATCCTTAATTAATTTTAAAATGTTGGATTTGTGAAGATGATGGTACTTCAGACCTTTTAATTGTTAGTTTACATTCGTTCATTTGTTTTATAAAATCTTCATTTATGATATTAACAAATGAACATGAAGGCATTCATTTTCTTAACGAACAAACATAAACAGTAATATACATCGTTTAGGTGTTCAAGTTCTTTCAATTGCTTGGTTATAGTTAAATGAATAACATGAACAAGCCCTATTCGTTTACATCAAACACAAATATTAAATAAACCTTAAAATGTTCAAAATAATCAAACTAATGACATTACCTGAACAAGCATTGAAGGTAGATTCGATAATCGGGGTGAATGCCTTCTTCATGGAACCGCAAAAGCGGGTTTCTAAGTAAAGCGAATACTAATCGAGGCAAAGTTTGTAATTGTGGACATTGAGAAAACGTGACATCAATAAGTGACCCCGATGAGGTACTAAACTGACTGTTGGGAATTTTGAATGCTTCATTATATTGGGCTGTGAGGATTACAAGCCAATCATGTAATAACATCCTGCCTTCTCTAACTCCTTCACTCAGTGAGGCTAGTATCACCTGTGACGAGAGTGCACAGTAAGCTGGAAAATCACATGTATAAGGTTGTAAAGAAGTTTACCTTGTGAACAAGTATTGAAAGAACAACTTCATGATCAACACTATCGTATAACTCGTTGATGTTATGTGCAACTCCAAACTGCATTGTTCTTATTCTAAGTCGCCTTTTGATGGTGTATTTTGATCTGCATTAAATGATATTTCCGGCCATTTTATCCATTGATTTAATAAAAAAATATATGAGGTAAAAACATTCAGACTTTTGATCAGCTAGTTATTAAAACTTCAGATAGCATAAACACATCTAACACCAACTTCTAAAGTTAGGCCTGTAAACGAACCGAAAGAACACGAAATGAGGCACGTTCATGTCTGTCCATTTAACTTTAACTGAACGAGCAATTGAACACGAACAGTTAAACAAACAGAGCTTACTTATTCGTGTTCGTTTTTTATTGAAGGATAAATATATCGTTTTTATTGAACAAACGATCAAGCACAAAGAGTTAAAGGAACCTAATATCCAGTCGAACACAAACATAAATAAACACCAATTAAAAATACAGGTGAATATCGAAATTGAAGTCTAGAATACCATCATCTTTCAACTGCATCCAAAATTTTAAAACTAAACAAAGATACCAAACTGGATTTTAAACTGCAATTAAGGGTTTAAAAATATGAAACTCAATTTAATTTGAAATTAATATTAGCAATAAATAAATATGAATGAGTATTTAAAAAGCGCAAAAGAATGAATGTAAGTGAACAGATATAAACAAACATAAATGAACAAATGGAACATGTGTTCATATTCGTTCGTTTAATTAAACGAACGAAATGGATATGCAAAGTTATGACACAGATATACATACCTATGTGTCGCACCTGTGCCAGAAGTTGGAAGTTCCTCTGGGGGCACAACAACAGTATACTGGAAAGCCAATTGTAACATAGGAAGCTCAGCAGTGTGTCTGCACATCAAATGATCCCACAAAAAAAATCAGGCTTTAATTTATCAAAAAGAAATTAGGCTTTAAAAAAAGGTTGCAACCACAATACAGAACAATACATTGCTTTTTATTAGAGCTAGTGTACCAGGTGGTCAGAATGTGCTCCGAGTTGAAACAGATAAATATTTTAGTGTGAATTGAAACTGGTGGGTGAAGAGTGAAATGTTGCCTCGTAAATACTTTTTTGATCATTTTTATAGTTTTTTGTTATAAGTAATCAGTTGTGTCATGCACTATTACAAAGGCTACCTTATTACAGTAATAATCTTAATTACCCAAACACTCCTTACTTTAGATAATCTCAATATTATCTAATCTAATAAAACGATTTAGGAGGTTATAAGAATTAACTACGCCTGTAAGCGAACCAAACAGTAAGTGAACCATTAGTGAACTGTTCAGCGAGAAGTTTGTTTATGCTTGTTTCTTTAATAAACTAACGAACTGACATGAGCACATGTCTCAGTTGTGAACATTCGTTTTTGTTTACTTTCATTTATGTCAGTTTGTTTACATATTCATCAATATTTTTAAGCACATTGCAATTTATTATAGTTTAATTAAATTAAAATAACAGCAATTACAAATTACTCTGTTTTTATTTAGTTTTTAGGTCCAAGATATTGATGTTTGTTCATCTATGTTAAGTTATGTTTGTTTGTTTGTGTTAGTTTACATTCGTGAACGGTTCGTTAGTAGTATACTATTAACACGAACCTAAACGAACACAAGCACACAAACAAGAAACTACGTTCGTGTTCATCGGTCTGTTTACAGGCCTAGAATTAATTAGACATCTTAGATGACTTTTTGACCGGTTTAAATCATTTCACCCATTTCCATTTTTAGCAAAATTTGTTGGTTTGACTTTGATCCATATGGCCGTTTATAAGTAAATGGATTGAAAATTCAACCTCTACTTTTGAGATTGTGAAACTGCAAGTTTACAAGGAATGCTTATGAAACTTGTAGAATGGAAACTTCCATATCATATTACCTAGAAAATCCCTCATTTTTGACAAAGTCAAAGTCATAAGCATAGGTAGCGAATGAGTCACAACAAATAACATGCTGAACATTTTCATACTGTGGATCAGGGAAGAAATGACCATACTGCAAGCAATAATTAATGTAGATTCATTAGAAGCATGATAAAATAGAATCATATGATAGTTGTGTAATAGAAAAAAACTAAGCTTGTAAAAGAACCGAACAGACACGAACAAAGCGTTTTCTGCTCGTTTGTCTAACGTTAGCTGAAAATGAACGGTGTTGTCCTGTTCGAGTTTGTTCGTTATGAAAATGAGCATGTTCATGTTCGTTTATGTCTGTTCAGTATCATATAAACGATCGCTTCAGCAACGTAAACAAACGAACATAACTGAACATAGATTAACGAACATAACTGAGCTAAAACCAATTAAAAGTAAATGTGAACAACAGTGTGTAGGACCTAAAAAGTTATTAGAACTAGACTACATTGTAATGAGCCTAAAAAATTTAAGATGAATATATTGGCATATAAACTTAAACAAACGAACATAAATGAATGCAAACAGCTACTTACATAAATGAACATATGAACTAGACTACGTCAGTTTGTTTACAGGCCTAGAAAAAACAGCTACTTACAGAATTTCCCGTTTTAAACTCAGTGGATGTCCTTAACCGCATTACGCAATTGAACGCATATGGACGACTTAACATTCGATACCTACAAAAAAAATTCTTATCAACACAGAGATTTAAACCTAATTTCAAAAGAATCCTTTACTTACATATCTTGAGGAAGTGTTGAATCATCAGTATTTGGGTACAAAAACAATGAGCCGCCGCTATCAATACTAAGAAACTTTAAAGATGCAAGATCTGTGTACTCATTTGTAACAGCAAGTATGTCTATGCAAACGCCTGCTTGAACAGCGACTGCAGCCTGTAAAAAGCACACATTTCACAAATAAATATCACATGAAGAACACAAAATTTTAATTCACATATAGATAATCAGATTAGTACCAAATCTTTGTAAAATGGTGTTTGTTCAGGAAGTAATGCCAGCTCAGCGTCCTCTCCTCTGCTAGCATACTGCTCACCATATCTTCTTGTGTCCAGTTGCCCAGGCCCATAATCAGGAGGCCCAGAAAGAAAAGCAAAGATCCGGGCTGCAAATGATTTCATTTTAAAGGCACAGAATTCTAATTTGATTCATAATACTTTTTGTTTCATAAGCAAACCTAATGCGAAAGTGTTTCCATGTTCAGATCCGAGGTATGAGATAAGTGATTCCATTGCTAGCCCAAAACCACGTCCTCCCAGCAAAATTCTGTCCAATCCTTGTCCGCTGCCTGTTCCTTCCCATGACGATGTTGGCCTCAAGGTTTCAAGTGCAGATGCAATTCGATCCTTACAGGTATCTACCTGTAGCAAAGATAAGGGTCATTAAAGATCTCATCAAGTTTAATCGTCTGCAAATGTATCCTTCAAAACTAGAGGTGCCAGCTGTCAAGATGGGTGCGTCGAACGGGTTGACTAATGTGTCAAAGCATGTCACTTTTATCCGTAAGCACTCTTTTCTCCACTTTAATTTTGTTATACATATATAAATGAGTCAATCATGAATGTGCAAACCATACTAATACAATAATAATCATTAAATAAAATGATTTAGGAAGTTATATGAATTAATAATACACTTTGTGAAACTTTCAACCCGTTTTATTTTGTTCCCTAATAGCTAAAAACTGACATGAAGACAAGGGTAAATTTGTCACAAACTTAAAAAGTTAAACAATGGCATGGCATCTTCAAGCTCAATTGACAGGGTTCCATCAGAGTCAGCGGGCAAGAAAACATTTTTCACCACAGGAATAGGTCCTTGCACATCATATAAACCTAATTTGTGGCTAAATGTAGCAAGCCCAAAAAGAGATCCAGGCGCAAGAGCTACACGAAAACAGGATTTTAGCATTTAAACTAGTATTGTTAGAAGTCTAGATAATAATGCCATGAATCCATGATTACCAACCTTCCAGAGCTGCTAACAAAGCACTTTTTGTAAGTTCTAGAAACTCTTCTGAGGCTGCAAACAGAATAAATGAATGTTCATTAAGCACGTACACAAACTCATCTCATAAAACTTAAAATACAACAATGGACTTCATCTTTTCTTCCCATTGTTCAAACATTTATACTTAATACATGTTCACCAATGCAAATCCATTTTTCTGCCCACAACTGAAATATGTTCAGTTGTAAAAAACAATAAAAAATATTGATATAAACAGCAGAATCTTACATGCCAAATCAATAGCAGCAACATAAACAGGTCTGGCATGCATATCCTCCTCCTCAGAACCATCAACTACAACATATAGAAAAAAACTTGCATTATCAGATTTGAATATTGATGTCTACACATAAAAAACTTGATATCTACAAAACAAACAGTAAAATAAATTCCACTACAAGAAAAATTCACCAATTCCTGCATTAAGCTACATTTTCACTAATCTGAAATTGAGTACACAAATGAATACTGTATCTATAGCTAAAGCAAACTCAATAACTTCATATAATAGCTTCAATTGCATCTAGTGCAAGAAACATTTGCCATATCTTGCGCATTCCTGCATTAGGCTACATTTTCACTGGTATGCAACTGAGTAAACAAATGAATACTGAAATCTACAACTAAAACAGACTCAACAACTTCATATAACAGCTTCAATAGCATCTGGTGCCATACACATTCGCCATTTCGTGTATCAGTCCACATTTGCATTAACACAATGAATTAACTGAATAATAAAACCTATACCACTGAAGTTCTTCGCCTCTAAAACAATAAAAACAACTTCCACTGTAAAAAACATTCACCAATTCCTGCATTAGGCCACATTTTCATTAAAATCTATAACTAAAACAGACTCAACAACTTCATATAACAGCTTCAATAGCATCTCGTGCCATACACATTCGCCATTTTGTGTATCAGTCCACATTTGCATTATTAACACAATGAATTACTGAATAATAAAACCTATAGCAATGAGGCACTTCACTTCTCTAAAACAGTAAATGGAGCTTAATTTCTTAGGTAACCTTAATCACAGATCAACCGATTTAATTAAACAGTTTAACATAATTAACAACTCCAGCTATTATAAGCAGAAACAGAGTACGAAGATTACCAGGCATTTCGAGATCGATGAACGAAGACATGACCTCCGGAGGAGCATCAGCAGACGAGTAACGAGCAATGGTTTCAGAACTGAGGCCATTTAGGGTTCCACAAATAGCACAAGTCCACGCCCACTGCTCCTGGTCACAGTACGTGTTGTAGTACGCCCAGCAATTCTCACACCTAGGGATCAGATCACCGCCCGATCCGTACAACGGCGAGTTGCCGTTCTCGTCCTTGGCGGCGAACGGCGTCACCGTCACTCCCCACGGTATTCCTGATAAGTCCTGAGCGTCCGCGTCCGACGGGAAGCGTAACACCGTCGCACGCACCGCCATTGCTGGTTTTAGTTAGGGTTTTTTGTGCGTTACGATCGGGTCGGAGAAGATAGCTGTAGTGGTTCACTCGGTGCTTCTGGCTTTGACGATACACGTATCGTTAACGAATCGGATTGTGCCCCGTAGGATTTGGGGTTGACTGATCTGTGTAGGATGGGTCGGATATGGACTAACGGTTTTCGGATTTAACTAATAAGCAAAAAAGTTAAAAGCTAAGACTAATTTTTTATCTTAAAAAAATAGTGTTTTGAACTTGGGAAGTCTGAGTGTTCTTTTTCATACCGGTTTGAACCGGCCAGACAAATTCTATCAAAAATTCTGAAAAAAAATGTTAAATGAAAAATATATAAAATTTTCATAATAAACCGGTTCAACCGGTCCGGTTCTCTGTTCGGACCGGTGGCTGGTTCGGACCGTCCTGTTTTTTAGAAGCGAGCAAACTATATAGAACAAGACCGGCAGGGTGACCGAATCCCGGTCAGACCGACCAAACCGGTCCGAGTTTAAAAACATTGCTTCATGTTGTGCTTTCAAGTTTTGGATTTCTTGAGTTTAAAATTTTTAATTTATAACCAAAACCCGATTCTAATCTCTCCCGAATTCTTCGGTTTTATCGGGTTTTGAGTATTTAACCTATAAATCTTAGAAATAAAAGTAAATAAATAAATCTAAAGTTTAAGCAAAATTATCATTTCCACTTATAATGTATATAAGCAAATAAGCATACATATTTCAAACCCTCATTCCTTAAACAGATGAAATAAAATAGTCTAATAATAACACAAATCAAAATACACACTTATAGTGGAATCGATTTGCAATTAGCATAATCAATTTGTAAAATCTAAATTAAAGTGTCCTTGATGAACCGATTGAATGATGGAATGCTTGATGAACGGGTCGAATAAATAGTCACATCAACTTTGAGTAATCGGTGAAGTTAAGGCGATAGCGGAGCAGTGTCAATTCGATGGAATAGATCGACTTAGGTACGGGGTGTGTGGATAGACACACTTGTTAAATACTTTGGTTTCACACTTCATGCGCCAAATGAGCATGATTTAAAAAATGTCATCGCATGCAAATTAGGACTCCGGGTTCAATCCATAATAATAGCATGACAAAATTAAATATTGTGTTAGATTGTTCAAAGATATACATGCGTCTGAATGTCTTAATATTTTTACATAACTAACGGTTTAGATACCCTAACAATAAGATAGGCCACCAAGCCCGAAAGTCACATTCAAATGTATATCAAAATGTTGTTAAGAAAGCGTGTGTGTATTATCGAAAGCACACGAAGTACCCCCCAACTCTGATAGCTCAAGCAATTTTTCAACGAACATAACACCTAGCATTCACTATTGAATCCATGCGTTAAATTGTATTAAAAATCTAGCTATACTATTAAAGCAATGCAAGTTGTCCACATGACATTTAACTAGGCACTCCATATAGGATGCCAAGTAGATGTCATGTCACTTTTTCCTATTATATTATGACCCATGACTTGTTTCCTAGTATCACCTATGACTCGTAAGGATTTATAAAATTTTGAAAATATATATTATTGTGTGATACAGGTTTCGAACCCAATATCTCATGTTTCAAACCAAATGTGCTTACCAACTCTACTAAAATGGTAACTGTGTTTGATTTTTGACTTAACATATATAAATGTGATTTTTCTTTAAGTATAAAACCAAAATTATATTTAATTGTTAATCTATAATATATATATAAACGAGAACCTTAAAATCCTACGTGTCGCGATGTGGTCGCTCCCCCCTTTTATGGAAGCCACCAGATTTCTTAATTTTTAAATGGAGGCCTCTCATTGATTTAACCCAAATTCATGGGTATGGGTCTTACCAAAACCAGATAGCTCTTAAACGGGTTATAACATCTCATTAAATTAAAATTTAATCTTACCAATTATTTGATGTGAAAATCCTATAAAATAAGGATATACTAAAATTTAATATCCAATTTAAAAAGAAAAAGATATTATTTACAATTAATAAACAATTTTATAGTAAAAAACATAAGCGGGTCATGGGTCACCAAATCCAGATAGGTTTTAAATGGGTTATAACATATCATTTATTTATGAAACTCTTTCATCATCTTACAATAAAGAAAATTAAAATCCAAAAAATAAATATTAAAAAATGAAAAATGTAAAACAACCATTCTCTCAAGCCATCAGATTGGCTTTATTTGTAAATGAAGGTTTCTCACGCATTTGACCCGAATTCACGGGTAAACGTCTCACAAAACCTAGATAGCTCTTAAACGAGTTATAACATCTCATTATATTAAAAATTAATCTCATAAAATATTTGATATGAAAATCCTATAAAGTTGGGATATACTAAAAATCAATATCCTATTTTATTTAAAAAAAAAGATATTATTTATAATTAAGAATAAATTTTATAATAAATAAAATAAACGGGTAATAAGTATTACCAAACCCAGATAGCTTTTAAACCGGATTATAACATATCATTTATTTGTGAAACCATTTTATCATCAAACCTCAAGTATATTAATTTTTAACTTTATTACAATAGATAAAATTAAAATCCAAACATACATAGATAAACATTAAAAACGAATAATGTAAAACAACCCCCGTAATACGGGGGATAAAATCTAATATTTTCATAATTCACAATATGGAATTGTCTTCCCGTGTCTCTTTAACACAACCATTTAAGATTGCCCATCGTTTCTCTCTTTATTTTAAAATATAATATATTTTTATTTATTTTCTTTTACAACAAAATCGGTATGAATGTTTTATTTGAAATAAATCAAACATCAAGATTTGGTTTTCAACTTAAAATTATAATGCATAATATATAAAAAACTTAATAAAAAAAGTCATAAACAAAAATTATTATATGAACCAATCGAATTTACGTATTATATATAATAATTTTTTTTATTATATTTTTCACCCGTATGAAACACGGGTTCTAACATACTATTTAATACAATGTAATTGGTTTACTTTTTTTTATTTTTAAACATATTTAACACCTTTGTAACTTTGTTTTTATCTCAACAATCAAGCAACAACAAACCTATTGATGTCCGTCACATTGTAGAACACAAACCCAATATTAATTATCTATAATATATATAAACGAAACCCCTAAAATCCTACGTATCGCGATGTGATCGCTCTCCCCTTTTATGGAAGCTACAAGATTGCTTGATTTGTAAATGGAGGCCTCTCATTGATTTAACCCAATCTTAAACGGGTTATAACATCTCATTAAATTAAAAATTAATCTTACCAATTATTTGATATGAAAATCCTATAAAATAGGGATATACTAAAATTTAATATCCAATTTAAAAAGAAAAAGATATTATTTATAATTAATAAACAATTTTATAGTAAAAAACATAAGCGGGTCATGGGTCACCAAATCCAGATAGCTTTTAAACGGGTTATAACATATCATTTATTTATGAAACCCTTTCATCATCAAATCCTAAGTATAGTATTAATTTTCTTATAATAAAGAAAATTAAAATCCAAAAAATAAATATTAAAAAACAAAAAATGTAAAACAATCAATCTCTCAAACCATCAGATTGCTTTATTTGTAAATGAATGCTTCTCACGCATTTGACCCGAATTCACGGGTAAAAGTCTCGCCAAACTCAGATAGCTCTTAAACGGGTTATAACATCTCAATATATTAAAAATTAATCTCATCAAATATTTGATATGAAAATCCTATAAAATAAGGATATACTAAAAATTAATATCCTATTTTATTTTTAAAAAAATATTATTTATAATTAAGAAACAATTTTATAATAAATAAAATAAACGGATAATGGGTATCACCAAACCCAGATAGCTTTTAAACCCGATTATAACATATCATTTATTTGTGAAACCATTTTACCATCAAACCTCGTATATTAGTTATTAACCTTCTTACAATAAATAAAATTAAAATCCAAATATACATATATAAATATTAAAAACGAATAATGTAAAACAACCCCCGTAATATGAGGGATAAAATCTAGTTAATAATAATCACATACAACTATAATGCTGGAATTAAGTGAAAATCACACTCAGTAAAAAACCTATTTGCAACGTTTATTCTACGAAAACTAATTAGATAATGAGTGTATTTAAATATGAAGTTTCTAGTTGATTTATTTAATAAAACAAATTATTATAAGAGAATTTTGAAAAAAAAACATGAAATAACTACAACATAAATGAAGAGGATTAAATTTTATTAAATTAACAACATACTCATTTAGACTGTCACGACTTATATATTATTAAGCGACCATTTGGATTGTCTACATGGATCGCTGATGAGCTATTAATCAATTTGATCATCTCTATTTGCATAATATGAAATCGCGAGGTGCTAGACTGACACATCCGAAAACCAGCTTAATTTATATTATTTAGTAGATCGTCACGTCTTAACATTATTTAGATTAGATTCATGTTTGTTCTCTGGCACTAACTAATACCATTTTCCAAAACCATTAAAAAGGAAGGTTGAAAAAAGGTGGCTATTAATAAATTATATTAAGAAAAAAAATTAAAAAATATTAATAATTAGGAATCTTTTGGAAATAGTATTCATAGAACAAACTAGAATTTTACCTGGCGCGTTGCGTCGGGGCAGGCCGGTAAAACACAGACAATGGCAAAACTCAAATGTTGTCGGTTCTAAGCGTTGATATGGTAAATCGATGCAAATTTGGTCCGTTTCATTTACATGCATTATTATAGCGGAAGTAAAACAAAAAAATTTATGAAAATCGAGGTGGACTAATGGGGTGGTGTTGGTCGGTAAAACCCAATCGTTATCAATACCGCGAGTTGAGGAGGTGAGTCTAAGCAAATTCGGTAAGTTTCCCACGTTCGTTACGGTACCATAACTAAAACATTAAAAAAATCGACATTCGGTCAGTTTTCATTATTTTCGTTGCGACAACAATAGGTAGGTAAAACCCAGGCACTGGTAAAACAGGAGCTTTGTCGGTCATGGGCATTCTTCGATACGAATTTGGTCCGTTTCGGTTACATTTGTCACGGTACCGAAACTAAAACAAAAGGGTATGTAATATCCAAGTGTTGATAAAAACCCAAGTGTTGAGGTGTTGAGTCTGTAAAACCCTAGTGTTTTCAGTCCTAGGCGTTGAGTCGGTGAATCCACACAAATTTTGTTGATTTCGTTTACGTTCGTTACGCTACTGGAACTAAAACACAAAAGGTTGGTAAAATCGGTGTAACATTTCGGATTTTCTAAACCACATTCGTTTAAGTATAACCCGACCCGAAACATTTTTAGATCTTTAGTATTAATCAAAATCAAATATTTAAGAGTAATTAAGTTTCTAATAATTCACTTTAAACCTTGTACTTTAAATCATGTTCAAATCATTAAAAAGTTCATTTAATAACCAATAACTAAACTATAGAGACCAAAACTGTCATTTTGTGAAACCAACCACCACCTCCCACCGGAGCGCCGCGCGGGCAGACTCTCATCTCCATCGTGCGCCGCCTCCAACCATCTGCACAGATCGTTTATGCTTTAGTTCGTTTTCTAGTTCGTTTAAGGTATAAAATCGTTTATTTTAGGCATGTTTGAGTGAATTAAGGTCCAAGTAAACATCATACAACTAAAATACCATTCCTAATTCATTTTCCCTTGTCCAAGATCAGATCTTTATGAATAAATCGTTGATTCTTTCCTTAAATCGTATATTCTTACCTAAACAGGCCAAAAGCCCATAATTAGTTAGTTTTTGCTATTCTTATATAAACAAGCCCCATTCATCTGCTGTAAACTTTAATCAAACCCTAAAGATCATACTCCAGCCTTCCTACCTTCTACCAGCTCGTAAACCCTTTGGTTTTTGCATATTCGTTAAAGATACAAGCCTTGACGTTTGACTTTGCTTATACGTTGATCTTTGACTTCCGTTTCTCATCTATCCTTTCACTTTCCGGGTAAGTTGTAAACTGTAAAATCATTCATACATATTCCCTAGTCAATAACCTTCAATCAATTTCGGTGATTGAAGGGTGTTGACTGGTCAATTCGCTTAAAACCCGTTTAAGGGCAAAACAGTCAACAAGTTTGACTTTGCGTTTTCTCAAGCTTCTGGTCGGATTCAACGTTCGGTCCAGAAGACTTTTATTCTCGAAACATAATTTTAAGGCTACTGCCTAAAATCCGACTTCCGACTCGCTGTTCGGTTTCTGGTCAGTACCAACTCGCTTAAATCTTAAAACAAACATAACTTGAGTTCTAAACGTCCGTTTGGGTTGATTCCAGCGACATCGAGTTCGTTTTTATTTATATTATCATAATATAAAATCTCAGATTATGAATCGTATATATCGTTTGGCGTGTAGTGGATGACTCGCTTATTCGTTAGCTCACTTATTCGTATTTATACTTGTTTGTCGTTAATCTAAGGTGAGTTTATCATTCTCCTATTTTAATCGATTTTCATAAACGTTTTGGGGACATATGCGTACGTATTCATATTTTCATACTATATATATATTCAAAAAAATGCATACGTGTTATTGTGAAGTGATTTAATCAAAATTATGTGCTATTTGCTTACTTGTGTTACCATTCAATCAATCGTATGTTGAAATTACTATTCAATCAATCATATAGCGAGGATTCCTGCTGGTGACCAATGCCCGATTCGCTTGGCAACGGTCCACATACTTGTTTACGGTTTGATTTCATTATTCGCACTTATCACATTATGTTTATTTTATTGTTGTGTCAAACTGGTGATATTCTCACTCAACTTTATGTTGACAAAACTCCATTTTATACGCATATGCAGGTTACTTGTATGGAAGATTGAAGCTTGGACACGTAGACAAAACTTTAGGATATAATTAAGTTAAATTTTATTTGAATTCATATCTGTTATTTAAATTGGTTACTGTATTGTAAATATGCGTGTATGTTGAAATTAAAATAATTAATTAGATATTATCACTTTTATATTATGATAGTATCTTCGAGCTGTGAGCAATCGGATCACGCCCCGGCATTTCCGTCTTAGGTTGGGGTGTGACAACCGGGGTGTTAATAAAACCCGAGCATTGTGATACCAAGCATTGTGGCAGTGAGTTGACGCGAATAACCATTTCTTTATCAAATATAAAACAATAAAAAACTACTTGGCCAATCTCATGACGCTAAGTGGACCAATAATTCTATTACGTCGCCAAAGTTCTCATTTATTCTATATAATAATTCCATTTGAGCTTTATAATTTTATTTTTCATGTATAAATAACCTCCAATGTGCATTCCATCCAACACAAACAAAAATGTTGTACGGGACCTTATCTGTAATACCCACAAAATTTTGGTTCAAATTTGACAAGTTTATAAGTTAAAGGACTAAAAGTATTTATGAAATAAGTAATGGGGAAAATAAGATAAAGAAATGAAGGCATTTTTATGCTAAGGAAATAAGTAAGGAAACTCCATCCCACATGGAAAGTGGGAAAGAAATGAAAGCACTTTATAAGGAAGGAGTTTTCCAAGGTAATGTCCCTATGGGGCTAACCACTCTCACTAGTCCTAGCGGAGGGTGCGAAGCACCCGACGCGCACGCGCACGGACACGGACTCGGGCGTAATGTGGCGTTTTGATGGCGCACCTCGCACGCTCGCATCGCCGCGAGCCGCATAAGGGCCGCTTTAGTATTTTTGAACTATGATTAAGATATGACAAGCTACCAAAGACCAGGGACTGAAAATGAAAAATTAGCACCTTCGCGATACGCGAAGATGCATGAAGTAACTTCATCCAGTGCTGACACGTGGCAGGTCAAGTGGTTGACTCAGCAAAGCTATTGAGCAACCTTGCGATACGCGAAGAATCCTTCGCGATACGCAAAGGAATATAATAATAATTGCGGCTACATTTGTCCTTCGCGATACGCGAAGATGCACAGATTCTGGCTATAAATAGGCAGCCATGGGGATGAAGTCTCCATCACATAACACACACACTTTACCTCGGTTTTCGTGCCAAAATCCCGTCATTCCCGACACACTTGTTGTCTAGAAGTACGTGCAAGTAGGAGTGTTGCCCACGTGAAGTTTAAGCAGATAAGCTATACAAGGTAGGGGTTCTGCCCGATTATTTTATTATATATGGCTTAGACCCTAATCGGGGGTATAGTCTATATCTTGATCAGATAATAAGTGAAAAATAGCTTTCATAAGATAAGGTTATGAATAAAATATTATTCTTTATTATAAAGATATTTCTTATGAATAAAGAAATGGGATATATGTATACGTTTCTTCATGATGAAAAACGTAGTATATAATATTTTACAAAATGAAATGAATATCAAGGTAAAGGTTATGCAAATAGACTTAAGGTCTATAGCTAGATTGTAGATCTAGTTATTTATAAAATGTTATTCTCGTACTATAGGTCCGAGATAAAGATCAGACATCTGTTGGTGAGAAATCTTGAAATCAACAATAGGTGATACGTCCAAACCTTTTTATAGTGTGAAATATTTTATGACGTGAATACATCTATGTACTGTATATTTTGAAAAGATATTTACTCTTTAAAAACTATGGACTGTTATCCATATGTAAAAGAGTTATAGAAATATTTGCATGAGGGTTGGTTCAAATCCTCTAAAACGTTTTGATACAGGGTAGTACTAAACACTCAGACTAAAATACACATGTGTCTGGATCCTTACATATATGTACTGTAGTGGGCACACTACAGGCATACTGACCACGAGGCAAGTGACTGTCTCTATGGGCGAGTGAAGTCCAATTATATGGTTTGTGCGTATGTTTAGTTCCGATGAGATGGGATTGAGACCCACTAAGTCGTTGAACACCATTGGTGTTGTGTCATAACGAATTGTGAAAACATTTTATTAAGTCAGCGTGTTCACCAACATATAGCTGACGTATTTTGAAACTGTTTTGAGATAACCAGGAGTAAGGAATAGTAATGGATATGCCAGTGGAGATAGAAGAACTCTAGACATAGCATACAGCTGGTGGCTCAACTAGTTTTGTTATGATGCATATATATTAGACTTGTTTTTAAAAACAAGTAATTTTGTAAAATAGTCAAGGGTATTTAATTCCCTTTGTTATGAAAGTAAATATTTTAAATTAACATTTTGCGCTGCAAACTTTGATAATTTAACAAAAGTGGTATCAACTGTGAGTCACACGCCTAGGCCCGAAGGCGGGGTGTGACATCATCCGAAGAGGCAGAAGTAAAGGTGCCGGCAAGAAAAGCTTGGGCTCTCTACGGCACTCTTGATATCGGAAAGATTCTAGCTGGAACAATGTTTGAAGCGGTTGATGTGGTAGAAAGCGATGGTGGGCCTGGTACCGTTCTCAAGCTTACCTTCAAAACCGGTACGTCTAACTATCTATACAAAAGATAAATATTAATAAAAACAAACAAGAAAGGTGATCGTAGAGTGTTATATTTACAGGGTCAGGCTTCTTTTATGGTAAAGAGAAGTTTACGAAGGTGGATCACGCAAATATGGTCAAAGAATCAGAAATGGTGGAAGGAGGGATTCTTGATATTGGATTTAGTTTATATCGGTTAAGGGTAGAGATCAAAGAGAACCCAAAGGATGGCTCGGGTTCATCATGTCTCCTGAAATTAACAATAGAATACGAGGTTAAGGAAGAGTTTGCTGCCAATGCTTCTCTTGTCACTACCGAGCCTCTCCTTGGCATTATGAGCATCGCTAACGAGCATCTTTTGAAATCCAGTTAGCTCAGGAAACGTTTATTATCATATTTTATTATGTTGTAATTTCTCAGAATAAATTGTATTACTTTCTTTGTCAATGCTTTTAGTGGAATCGGCGAACTCATCCGGGTTTGATACCGGAAAGAATGAATCAATGATTAAGATGTAATTTGATGAAGACCATGTATTTGATAAATGTCTGAATAAACCAATAACTATACTCCATTGAAATTGTTTTGTATCCATTATGAACATTCACAATGACATGTTTTGCAAGTTTATTTTTGTCACATTTGGGAAGACTTTTGCACACACTTTATGTCATATAAAGCTCATTGCCACTAGTATACTAGATGATGGTAAGTTCATTAGTTTTGATCCTCATTACCACCCCATGTCTTCGTAAATTTAAAATAGTTGGTACAGTGGTACCAATCGTTGTTTGTTGATTCTTATCTTAATACTAGTTAAGAGGCCTGAGCGTTGCACGAGTTCTAGTTTACGGGTTGATAACCTTCGAAAGACGTATGAGAGTTGACTGCACGTATCATTTTTATGTAAGGCATACTCATCACTGGAGTCCAATGACTAATTAAGACCACTCCTCCCTATAGTTCAACTGCCTTGTAGAGACACATGGTATGTCATTTGTGTTATCATATCCTTTAAGAAATATAAACACCATTAGACCAAAAAAATAATTTAAATAATCAAACAACTCAAATAAGAAAAAAAAAGGATGTGTTACCAGAACTTCTGAAATTCTATTAACTATAGAGGTAGAGGTAACCATGCTCATGCCTTGTGTATAAATTTCAATTTAAACTTTTGAATGATTTTTTTGTTCAAAATGGGAAAAAAATGGATAGATAAGGGGTTTTTAGGAGAGTGAAATGAAAAGTTTTAGGTTTTAGGTGTTTCGTCATTTGAAATGACAAAACACACTAAGTTTAAGAAAGTGACAACTTTTGTATGAAGAGGTTGCATGTAAGCAAATGTTTGATCATTTCAAATGGCGGAACCGAAACGTTTAACTTGTGACCTTTCATTACAAATGGCGAGTCTGACTGGTGTCTCCCTTCCGCGGTATGTCGGCGGACTTTGCAACACAAGCATAGAGTACCCTTATAATTTTTTTTTCATCTTTGACAGAGATCTGCTAATTAAAATGGCGGATGTAAATAATGTACTCTACTTGTTGATTTTGATCTTTTTACTTCTTTGACCACTCAGACATCTGTCAGTTGAAATGACCGATATCATTGTACTTTATTGACTCACTTGATTTTTCCTTCTTTCTTGATCACTCAGACATCCGTCAGTTGAAAAGACAGATGTTAATGATGTACTTTAAAATATTATTAAAGTTGCCATTTACCTGCTTTAGTATAAATAACTAACAAATAATAATCTAATAAAATTCATACTAATATTATAAGAATTTTTTAAAAAGTTTTTTATTAATCAAAACTTTTACTTGTTGTCAATAATAATAAAAAAAGTAGTAATTTAATAATTTTAAATACTTGGTCTATTTAAAGAAAATATACACAAGGATTTAATTTCCAGTGACAGAGGCCCTTGGGATGGTTGGAAAACAAAGTTAATTTAGTATAAAAGGGGTGTTGCTAAACGTACTCCTTTAGACATTTTTATTAAATGTACACCCGTTTGAAGTTTTGAACTTGTCAAATTGATTATAATTTTTCCTTAACATTATTTACATACATATTAGTTATTCCAATATTTTGTTTCACTTAATGGTCTTCACTAAATATATCAGATTAAAAACTATTTTGTTATTATTAATTGTATTATTGTAAATATTATAAATATTTTTATTTTTATTTTAAATAGTATCAATATTAGTATTAGTCTCTCTCATACACACATATTTATATATAGTTTTATAAATATAAAAATACATCGACAATGATAATAATAATAATAATAAATATTATTATGATCAAGGACAATAAACACAAAAAAAGAGAAAAAAAATAAATATAAACGTTATAGAAATATTAGAGGTCATAAAATCATGATATGTCAAATAAAAATAAATATAAACATTTAAAGAGAGACCATACAATTTTAAAAATATTAAAGGTAAGTAATATGTCAAATAAAATTGTAGAAATTCAATGTTCAGGGAAATGGGTATGACAAGTAAGAGTGAAAGAGTATGTTTAGTCTAACCCTATAAAAGTATCCAACTTATTATAGTTATAGTGTTGACAGTAAATGTCATGACACTGATTATTGTATGCTTAGGATAATTATAAACTTTAGTAACTTATTGAGATCTTTATTAAATAAAAATATAAAATAAATGATTTCAGAGAAAAATGTGAACTCAATAAACTACTTATTAAGGTCTCCATTTAGTTAACATCATGATTCCAAATAATAGCATTATAAATTATATAGTTTGAATGTCATGTGTATCTAAACGTGACAGAATTCAATAAGTGTATCTAAACATGACAGAATTCAATAAGTGGTGAACTGTGAATTCATTCATTTAGCCAAACGTACAAATTTCAAGGAAAATTAAACTCAATCATGATTTGAATCCTTTATCCCTTGAGTTCTGATTTGGTTAAAGTTGTCACATATTACCATGTTATATATAGTTAACACATAATCAAAATAAATGAACAGAACACAATTGGTAGCATTAGTCACCGGAAACAAAACGAAGTGGTCTATAGAACAGAAACACACGAAACAGATTATTACAATTCTTATGTCAATAGGTTAGCGAAACGGATCGGAGGAATGAGACGGCATCGACATGTAAACAAATAAAAAAAAACAAGAAAAAAAACATGATACTTAAGCCGGCCATTAATATATAGTTAATGAAAAATTAAATCCAGCATCTTTTAGAAACAAATTCGGCATATTGCGTGTAATGTATATTTTTTAATGTTATAAAATAAATCTCGATGTGTATTGAATCAATCATCAATAGCAATGTTCGGAACCTTATCAGAAGAAGTAGAAGTAAAGGTGCCAGCAAAGCATGGGCTCTCTACGGCACTATTGAGCTTGCAAAGCTTGTTGCCGGCAAAATCCTTCAAGCGGTTGACGTGGTTGAAGGTGACGGCGGGCCCGGTACCGTTCTCAACATTACTTGTAAGCCGGGCACGCATCATCATATAAAAGAAGAAGACAAATACTAACAAAAACAAATGAAATAAGTGACAATATAGTACGCTTTATTTCTTAGGGTCAGCCTTTTCTTGTTTTAAAGAGAAGTTTACGAAGGTCGATAATGTGAATATGGTCAAAGAAACCGAAGCAATGGAAGGGGTTGCTTGATATTGGATTTAATTTATATCGGATAAGGATAGAGACCAAATTACTTTATTAAGTATTCTGCTGTTAAATTAAGATTTTTGGGGTGTGACACCGAACCTCCCCCCCCCCCCCTGGTGCAAACGCACGCTCGTCGATCCTATAAACCCTAACTATTTTTCACCTTTAAGTTCAATGAATTACGATATAGTGTTTTGCCCATGTGGTTCGTCAACCGTTCATCTACATGTTCAGTTGATGTTATACTGAGAGGTGTGAAACTATGGGATTGTTATTTAGCTTGATCCTCCAACGTGTCAAAGAGCTACTGTTATAATATCCGAACTTTTGAAAAAAAAAATCAATATACAGAAAGAAAGCATAAGGAAAATGGCCAAGATGAACTCACATCTTGAGCTATTGGAAGTAAATTGGCAATCAAGAACAAAAGGCTAAAAAATATGTTGTGCATTTCATGGTGATTTTTTATATTCTATCATGTATTTTAGTTACCTTTTAATTCTGGCAAACACGTAGTTCATTGTAAAGAGTTACCTGGGTTTAAGTACAGACATGATTTGATGAGGGATGTTCTATGCGATGTTTTTAAACGAGCCGGAATTTCAGTTAAAAAGGAGGCCCCCGTAAACTTTCTTACGGATCCTCTTGAATGAAGATCTACTTTACGACCGGCCGATATTCTTATTTTTGGGTGGGTAGGGGTGAAACACACTTGTGTGGATCTCACAGGAGTATCCCCTCTTGTTGGTCTTAGGGACAATGGATTTGTAGCAGGCCAAGCAGCATTGAAGGCGGCATCGGGCAATGTTGTTAAACACGAGAAAACTTGTTTGGAGAATCAACACGTGTTTATCTCCTTTGCCTTTGACACATTTCGTTTCTTAGCTCCGGATGCCGTGGACGTTATGAACATAGTTCAGAATGTTGAGCGTAGTAATTTATCGGCCCATAAGAGCCAAAACTTTGTTTTTAGTAGAATTGGATTTTCTATCCGAAAGAGGGCTGCGGCGCAGCTTGTTGCCCGCTTATCTGCCACTTCATTGTAAATCGTTTGGTTGTTTTTTAAAATGTTCACTTTATTGTAATATGTAATGTCTCTTTTGATTTGTCTATGTATCAAAAAAATAATAAAAGTATTAAGTTGCAAATAAATTCAAGAGTTAAGTGTCATTTTAGTACCTCTAGTTTATTTAATTACGCAACTTTAATATTATTTTGAATTTTTTTGCAAACAGCTACTTCACGTTTCAAAAATATGCAATTTTAGTACTTTTTTCTAACTCCAATTATTTTGTCCGTTAAGTCAAGGTTAAAGTGGTAATTTTCTTTATTCTATTTGTTTAATCTTTTCCTTAAATCAAAATTCCTTAAAATTAAAAACAAAAATAAATTAAAATACCAAAAATAAATCAAAGCTACCTACAATCATTATTTCCCTCCTCACCATACAGCCACCGTCTCCGTCTTTTTCTCCTCACCAACCACAACTGCCACCACGCAGTCCCCGCACCACGCCAACTCCGCTAAACTCCTCAACTGTAATTTTAGTTCCCCGGCTTTCTTCCCACCCATTCCCGTCGGTCATCTATCACAGCACCACCAACATTTGGGGACCGCCACAATATCTATCCCGGTGTAGACCTTTATCGGGTAAGGATTGAGATCAAAGAGAACCTGAAGTATGGCTCGAGCACATCATGTTTTGTGAAATTAACAGTAGAATACAATGTCAAAGAAGAGTTTGTTACTAACGCTTCTTTTGTCACGAATGAACCTCTCCTTGCCATTATGAGTGTTGCAAATGAGCATCTTTTGAAATCTAGTTAACAGGTACGGGAAATGTACGCATGTTATCATATCGATCTTATGATGTTGTAACTGTTCAGAATAAAGTCATGTTACTTGTCTTTATGCTTTCAATGGTATCAGTGAACTCGTCTTTTGTTTAATTCGAGAAAGAATGATTCGTTAGAAAATTACCATCAATGATTCACTAAGATGTATTTTGTTGAAGATCGTCTACTGTTCGATAACGCTTCTCTTGTTACCATGGAACCTCTCCTTGGCATTATTAGTATTGCAAGCGAACATCTTTGGAAATCTAATTATACATGGAATGTTCATTATCATATTTATGATGGTACAATGCTTTTAGTGGTGTCGTATTGCTTTATGTTGCCAATGCTTTTAGTGGCGTCGGAACTCGCCGCGGCTTTGTATAGGGACTAATGACTTGTTAGAAAACTGCTACCAATGATTCGTTGATTTCTTGTACCATAAAAGACATGTTGTATACAGTACACTAATGCAAACCCTATGTGAGTTGTGAAAAGGTAATCCATCCACTGGCCCAATATGACTATTTCAGCCGAATGCCGAATACAAAATAAGGCCTTAACCGGGAAAGGTGAACCAAATTAATGAAAAATGTTTGGTTAGTCAAAGCATATTTTTTTAACGGCGATTTTTTTTAATCCTTGTTGTCTATGGGACTTGAACCCAAACCTCCCTCTCAAAAATAGATGTTCAAAGGTTTTACCTTTGTTAATGGATCACTACCCTATTAGTGTCAAAGCACATGTAATGCAAAGAACTCTACTTAAGTATATTAATTGAAGTATATTAATTGGAATGATAAAACACTTGCCAAGTATAAAACTCATTGAAGTCATATACAAACGTGCCGAACAGTGTTAGCTATTATTCTTTGTGGATGAAGTCATCTAATAAGAATTCTTTATTAGATGTCATTGTTAGTCATTCTTTTTATTGTTTTATAATAGGAATCCGTGGGCTAGCATCAGTTGGATGACTTGGTTACAAACCTCTCTGTTGACATTATAATTGTTTGTTGTTTCTTCTATCAAGCTTCTTGTGAGCTGGTTTTTGATAAAATTTTGTCCTGGGAAAAAAAGTAAAGCTTAAAAAAAAATAATAATTATAAAATAAATATGATGACCCCCTCAGGTTAAGGTTAAGATTGATGTAACTAATCATATCTTCTCAATAGAACGTACACATCTATAAAAAACACCTGGTTTTATCATAATAAACGCTACAAATATTGACTAGGTTCATCTAATTTGACATGATATTGTTCTATAGCACATTAGCACCAAACTAATACCACGTCCCAAAGTAATAGAAGAAACATGAAAAGGCCCATATAAGTAATTTAGGGAAAGGACAAATGACACAATTAGTAGTATTTTGGAAACAGAACATATACATGTATACAACAAATGTGGTCAGTTATAGATATATATAAATGTTTTCATGTATAAAAATCAATCTTTGACGCACATTATTGATCAACCATCAATACAAATGTTCGGAATCATATCAGAAGAGGTGGAAGTAAAGGTGTCGGCAAGTAAAGCTTGGGCTCTCTATGGCACTCTTGAGTTATGGAAAGGTTGACACGGGGAAAATCTTTGAAGTGGTTGAAGACTTGAAGGTGATGGTGGCCCTGGTGCTATTTTCAGGGTTACGTTAAAACCTGGTATGTTTTATCATCTAGAATACAAACAACTCTTAATGATAACGTGAAAGAATTAAAGGCGTGGTTTGTTATTTCTAGGGTTTGGCTTCCCGTATTACAAAGAGAAGTTCACGAAGGTTGATAACACAAATATGTTAAAAGAAACTGAAGTAGTGGAAGGGTGGTTTCTTGATATTGGATTTGATTTGTATAGGGTAAGGATCGAGATCCAAGAGAACCTAAATGATGACCCAGACTTATCATGCATTCTGAAATTAATAGTTGAATACGAGGTTAAATATGCGCTTGCTGCTAATGCTTTACTTGTCACCATTGAGCCTCTTCTTGGGGTTATTATCGTTGCAAACGAGCATCTCTTGAAATCTAACTAACATGGGAAACGTTTATTGCCATACATCTATTATTAATGTCACAAATAAAAAATAAACTCATGTTAATTTTCTTTAGAAGATTACCATCAATAATTCCTTTGATAGCATAAAATGCATGTTTGTATGCAAACTCTAGTCCGATGCGAACTATGATGTTTGTATTGGTACAAATTCTCATATAAATGAAATCCTTACTCGCGTTCCTAATCACAATTCGTGACTATATAGAAGTGCATAAATATTCTTTTTACTATCATATTTGTTAACCAATGGTGAAACTTGGACGAAAATGCGAAGGGGGAAACTCAATACGTATAACTACTGTAAAGTCTTCCACGTTGCGGTGGAGACAAAACCAGGGCCGGCTTCGAGAAAGCAATAAAAATTTTTGGGCCGAAGGTGAAAATTTTTTTGGGCATTAAGTAAAAGGAGTATTTTGTTAGGTTTAAACATTTTAATTATGATATGGGCTTACTTAATTATAATTTAGGCTGCGTAAAAAACTTTTGTATAAAAATATGATTAAACATGTCTTAAATAACACTAGAACTCATAACCTTTTGGTTGGAAATAATACTCATTTGCCACTAGACCAAGCTAGTGATTACGTAATTGAGTTTAAGCACTAAATATACGTACTGTTTTAATAAAAATACATATAATTAAAAAAAATTCGGACATGTGGCCGTCGACCAACCCGCCAGTGGCGGACATAAGGCATGGGCATGGGTAACCCGGGTTACCCCTCAACCAAAACTAGGTTACCCCTCAAAAATTTTAAGAAGCCCACACATTATTTAAAAGCCCATACATTAGTAAAAAGCCCACTCAACTTAAATAAAATAAACCCAAAAAACATAATATTACACATCCAGACAACAGCCGCTATCCCCTCTGCTCCCACCACATCCAATAGTCGCCACTCCAAAAGAAAGAGGGTGTCTTTTGGGTGAACTTAATGTCTTTTATCACTCTGTAAAGGAAGATGAAAGATTTACAAAATTGGATGGAATACGTGATCTTGCTCGTTTAATGGTGGAAACCGGAAAAGATCTTTCTTTTCCTTGGTTTATCGGATATTGAAGCTAGCTTTGGTTTTACCGGTTGCAACTGCAACTGTTGAAAGATGTTTTTCTAAATTAAAGCTTATCAAGACGGATTTACGCAATCGAATGGGTGACGATTATTTGAACAATGCTCTAGTTTTTGCGGTCGAAAAAGAAACATTTGATAAAGTAACGGAAGACGATGTAATGGCTCTAGTTTTTGCTGAGTTGAGCTTGTTAGACTAGTTAAGCTTCTGCTAGTATAAATAGCAACTAGTCATTTAGAGAGAATATTATACAATTTCAATTTCAGGATCAAATACAAATAGTTACTTCTTAACATGAAAACAGTCATAACCGATTTGTTGCTGTTATAAGTATTTATTGTTTTTTTTTTTGTTCGTATTTGCTGATTATGAGACGTTATATTTGTTGATTTGCATTTTTGTTGTTATTATTAGGTTTTTTTTTCTTTTGCTGTTATTATTTTGTTGTTGATTATGATTCTTTTGTTGTTATTATTAGGTATTTTTCTTTTTTTATTATAAAATATTGCTTATGTAGATTGGTATTGATTCCTATGTTCTCATGTTAAGATTATTTTTTTCATAAACCTCCCCTACAATTTCATATTATTCTTTAAGTCTCTAGATTAGATTAGGTTAGATTGTCTAATTTCTATACCTAACTATGATTTGTGGATGCTTGTTTATTAAAGAGTGCTTCTTCTGAGGATGCTGCTGCTGCTGATGTGTTTCAACTGATTAAAGCTCATCAGGTACTCTATGACACGATGCAGTGTGTGTGTGAGTTTTGTTTGTATTAATTGCTTGACATGTTTATACACATTATGTCTGTGTGTTTAATATTTGATATTTGTTCTGTTTGTCATTGTAGGAAAAGGCTGCTAGACTGCCACCGATTGAAGAGGTTAAAACTGTCCTTTATCATGGCGTTCGTGGCATTCTTTCCACTTTTTCTCAGGTTTGTTATAACTATTAAGGTTAGATAGCTTGTAGAATAGTGTGGTTTGCATACTTATATCAAAATTTTGAGGTGTTGGAAACTTGAAATGAAGTTGAATCTTCAGTGGTAGTATTTGGTCAACTCAACAAAGGCTGCCCTAAGCTATTACGGTCAACTAGAAGAGTTTTCTAAAAATAGTCTTCCTTTGAAAATTTGAATATGATTTTTGTGGTCAAACGAGCCACTTTTAGTAAATCAAACTGAGCATACATGAACGGAGGTTTAAATTTAATCGAACATGATCAGTTAAACAAAACAGTTCAAGAACGAACATAACTGAACATAGATGAACATAGACGAACGAACATAATTACATAAATAAGCTAAAACCAATTATAATGTAAATTTGAACTACAATCTCCTGGCTCTTAAAAGTTACTAAAACTAGACTAAATTGTAACGGATTTAAATAAACGTAAACTAACGAACATAGATGAACATAAACAAACGAATTTAAATGTAGGAACGCTCACGAGCATAAATAATTAATGAGACATTTTTTATAATCACTTGTTAATATTTGTTGACTTATTACAATTGAGTTTACTTTGCAGAAATATGATGGTTATCCATCAGGATCAATGGTTGATTTTGCATGTGACGCCTCTGGATCTCCCATATTAGCAGTCAGCAGTTTGGCAGTTCATACCAAGGTTTTCAAGCATGAGTTTTATTGTCATACAAACAAAACTTTAAATGTTCTCTCTTTTAAGTAATCATTAAAGTTGACTGCTTTTTGCAGGACCTTCTTGCTAACTCTAAATGCTCATTGCTTCTGGCAAAAGACCCGGAGGATAGAACAGATTTAGTCATAACTGTACATGGTGATGCTGTTCCTGTAAGAAAGATTACTTTTTGTTAGATTTTATTTGATTCAAATGCTAAATTGACAAATGATTCATCTGTTTTGATCATCTTTAAAGGTTAATAAGGAGGATAGAGATGTTATACGTACTGCATACTTGGCTAGACATCCTGAGGCATTTTGGGTAAAAACTTTAGTAGCTTGTTAGTTATTTCAATGGTCGAAACTTTATTAACTTGTTAGTTATTTCAATGGTCGATCTTGGTTATGTTTTTATCTCTAGCGCATCAAATGAGGAAATTGAAAAGAAAATAAAAATGAATTAAAAAGGATACAGGTCGAAAGTCACCCAAAGTGTATATCTAATGCATTAAGCCCCCTAATATTCATAGTATTTGATTGTTATTAAAATAATAAATGTCCTATGATCATACGTGGCGCTGATAATTTATAATTACGGTTGTAACCGAATCGACTTATGTTTGTTTATTTACTAATTGAATGAATATAAGCAAATTTTATTGTTCATTTAGTTAAATGAACGAGCATGGAAGTACGCCCCATCCGTTCATATATGCTCGTGAATGTTTGTTTGTTTACACTGGTTTATATATCCAATTACTTTTTAGGTCCATTATAATTTAGTATAGTTTATGAAATAAAGAGATTACCTATAACAATTTAGTCAAGTTTTATTAATTCTTTAGGCCCTATAGATTGATGTTCAGTTTACTTTTAATTGGTGTTGGTTTAATGTATGTTCTTTCGTCTATGTTTGCATGAACCACTCGTTTATACTATTAACGAACGACCTTAAACGAACACGAACATGTTCATTTTTTTAGAGAACGGACACAAACAAGAAAACCTCGTTTGTTTAAATATTCGTGATCAATTGTTTGTTTTGTTAAATTTTAATGAATGAACACGGGCATGTTCATTTTCATAGCGAAGGAAAACGAGCAAGAAAACGTCGTTCGTTTAAATGTCCATGCTCAATCGTTTTTTTAGCTACAGTTAGATGAACGAACATGAACATGCTTCGTTTGTGTTTTTTCGGTTGGTTTGCAAGTCTATTCATAATAGAAACTAGGTTATTTACCATAAACTTCATTTTAATGAAACATACAATAAGATATCGAAAGGTTTCAATCTTAGATTTATTTTGAATGTATATATCTTTTAAATGATTGAATTGTTTAAAAGAGATACACATTGTTTATTTTTCTTTGTTAAAAACACAAAAGCGCAGGATATCAACAATATGGAAAATAACGTGTGTAGATTTGTGTGATTACTTATTCTCTTTTTGTTACTTACACATATCTAAGGGGCGCTTTTGGAAGTTCCGAGGGGACAAAAGGTGAACATTTTAACTGGAATTAAAAGAATCTTTTGCTATCAATCAAACTTTAGTTAAATTAGAGCTCAGTTAACCAATAAGACTGCTACATAGTTGATTTCAGGATATTTCCATGTCAAGATTATATAATTGACATTCATAAGGTATGTTTATCGTGAAGGTTGACTTTGGTGACTTCCAATTTCTTCGTATCGAGCCAAAAGTTGTGAGATTTGTTTCTGGTGTGGCTACCGCTTTATTAGGGTCAGGAGGTTTGTCTATTTAAAATTCATGGTCCAAAATAAAGAAATGATATATGTTTTCAAATTTTTTTCTCAGTAGCTAATTAATATACACTCTTCTTACCCCTTAATTGCCATATTTTTCCTCATTAGAGTTCACTAAAGAGGAGTTTGCAGCAGCAAAAGTGGACCCAATCTATCAATTCTCCAAGCCTGTAACGGTATGACTCAAAATAACATTGTATTGCATATGATTGCAAAAGTTGTAGTCTTAATTTATTTCCCCTACATATATACCCAATCCAGAATTTTAATTACATATATCCCCATATGAAATAAAATTACCCCTTTACCCCTTTCATATAGAAACCTAGAAATCTGGATTGGGTATATATGCAATTCCCCCTTTTAAAAAATTCAATTTATGTAATATACTAATTTCATCTAATAAACGTATTATGTGACACTGCAGTCTCACATGAATAAAGACCATTCAGATGATACAAAACTCATGGTTCAAGGCTCCACTTCAGTTCCGGTAAGCGATTTGTTTCACAATCGGGATCATGTTGTTTGTTTATCCGGTTCATTGAGTTGAGAAGTTCAGGTTTGGACTTTTTTCATAAATTTAAAAACCTTTTGTTATTACTTCAAGAAAAGAACATAACCCTCATACAATTAGTAAAGTAAATGTGTACTTGTGAATTCTTGATGGCATGGTTGCATGTTTAAAGCTGAATCGTTGTTGTTTGGGTTAATCAGTTTGGATTATTCAAATTTTGATGTTTAAAGGTCTAACCGGTGCCCGGCTCTAATAACAGGTGGACTTTGCCTATATGCTGGATATAGATAGCCTTGGGTTCAATGTAAAGGTGATGTTGGTTATTTTTATTCACTTTGCATATATAATCATTAATTTTATAAACACATGGAATTTATTTTGTCTAATAGTCAACTGAACTTAAGAAAATTGTAAACATTTATTGATTCTTAATTTTTTATCTTACATTGTTTATCAGGCTGGCTATCAAGGGACAAAGTTTAAGCTTCGGATTCCATTCCCAAGGCCCGCACAAGATAGGAAGTGAGTAATGTACTAATTGTGATTATAAAATCAATATTAATGTTTGGTAACGGTTTAAGAAGTTCTATGCATTAAAAATGGACTTCGAACAACTTTCAATCCGTTTAATTATTTTCACCATCATCTACATCGTTTTCTTTTTATTTGGTCATTTCATATTTGTTTTTTAAACTTTTGTAGGGACGTGAAGACACTAATAGTTGAAATGCTTCAAGCTGCCAAGTCTCGAGCCACTTAAGGGATTGAATTGAACATCTTTACATCATAATCATTTGTTGCTTGCAATGTTCATCATGTTTTGAGGTGAATATGGGTCAATAGATGTATGATGAATCTGGACCTACAATGTAGATATTTTACAGAATTTTATATGAAAAGTGACCGTGTCTTTTTATTTTCTTACGAATTAAGATGCTTGACTTGTCTTTTGTGGGAATAAACGTTAAAAGTTTAGTTCATTTGGTTGTCTGCTAATGTTTACCTTTGTATCATCTCAAATGGGTTAAAAATCGCAAATTCAATTTTCATTTATGATAATATTATTTTTGTAGTTATAAGTAACGCATATTATTTATTAAAACATATGGAAATGAGCAAAAAGATTAGCGCCGTTTTCTAAAGGAAATGGAAAGAGAAGTTAAGATTTTTTTTGCTAAATAAAAAAAAGCGTCTCGAGTTTGAAGTAAATGAAAAGAGAAGTAAAGTTTTTTTTTGTGTTAGTAATCAGTTCTTTCCAAATTTCTTTAGTTTGTAAGGATTTGGAATAAAAGAAATAAGCATAAATTTTTCTTTCATTTCTCTCCATTTGTTTTCTTAAAAACAAAAAATGCAGTGGAACCTGATTTTTCCTTACACTATTTGAAATCCAACGCAACATTAAGATGTGTGTCGATCCAACACGACTTCTATGGTGATAGAAAACACATTTTAAAGAGAAAATTCCAAAATGGACCTACTTTGGAAAAAGATTCTATTTTTGTCCCCCAAACTTTAGAATTTCAAAATGCCCCCCTTTAATTCATCTTTGACAATGTGTTATAAAGTCTTTAACAATTCGTTAAAGATGTGTTAGACTTCATATCACATGGTCAAAGATGAGCTAATGAGCTATGCCTCAAAAAGCATGGTTAACGACATGTTAGCATCCAAACACATATTTAAAGACATGCTAGCTTTTTGTTTGTGTTTTTTAATATTGTATTAATTTTACTTATATTTGGCTTTTCTTTTATAACTTTTAATATATAAAGTTTTATATAATTTCGAATATATCAACGAGACATGCTTATTTTTATCTATGGACCGACATAAACTTACTCGAGCCGTGTTAAATCAATATCGAAATTTTCAACAAAATTTGGCCCCGTTTCATTTCAGGCCTCCAATAGGGTCGGGCCAGCCCTGTATTAACACGTCGTCGAAGACGTGCTAGACTTATGAACACATGGTCAAAAATGAGATAGAGGAGTACATTTTTGGAATTCAAAAATTTGAGACAAAAATGAAATCTCATTTCAAAATAGGTCAATTTTAAAAATTTTCCTGTTTTAAAACCAGAATCTGTTTAATAAAGAGGAATTCTAGGGACACCACCTCATTTTGCTAAAAAAAAACCCATCAATATGCCCCATAATCCCGTATAGGGCTATACGGAGCGTATAAGTATAACCCTATACGGGGCATACACGACCCGTTATACTACCAAGTATAACTCTATATGGGGCGTATAGAGGGGGTCTTAGTGTCCCTAATAATAAATCGATTGGATGGTGGTGGTGAATGTTGCAGAAGGTTCAGAAACTGTTTTCTTGTTGGAAACTATGAAAGCTTACAAAATGTGAACGTGAGCAGAGAAATGCACAGGATAGACATTGATGTAACTTTCTACATCTCCAAACATTTCTACTCCCTATGTAATAATATAATTTTGCAATGTTGGATTTATGAATACCAAACTTAATACATCTTGTGTATCTAGCGAAAACCTTTTATGTGTGATGCAATTTTTTTAAAAATAATCTTAATTAGAGTAAATCACACGGTTGTTCATGTGCAAAGCTAAAAATTTCAAGTTTGGTATCATTTATCAGATAAATATCTATAATCTACTTGAACTTGTAAACAAAAATCTGTTACAAGGGACAAATTGGTTGAAAAATCATTTCATTACATGTCCATCCCATGAATTTGTATTTTAAAGTGTGATCACTTGTAAACTTAGACATTGGTTTTCCAAAAATAAATTCAGTAAGTTAATCAAATACTAAAGTGGCATTCACTCATACCATCCAATATGACAAGACTAGAAAATATTTAGAAATGAAATTCCATTTAAGATAGAAAATATACTAAAAGATTGCTAATTGAAACTCCATGAAGTATTACATAACATCGTCAATCTGAATCACTCTCCATGCTCCCCATGGCCTTCAATCCTGTTGGTCTCTGCACTCAATTTAATCATAAAACTACTTTAACAAAAACTCCCTCATTCAAGTCAGGCTCGAGTCAACCGGTCAAATCCGATCTAGAAGCTCAACTTGATCGCGCTTATTCCATTTGAAATATTAACAACAATAATAATGGAAAATACCTTCTTTGTGTTCTTTTCTCTAACCTCATATCTCTCTTGGCACATATCGGACAACCATGCCCCTGGACTCACCAACTGCTCCATCCACCCAATAGGGACAAATTAGTAAAACAACAAAAGATGTAGCCAAATCAAAATAAAGAATATTCTTTTTCCACAAATGGCCAAAGTCCCCAACAATAATCCAACTACCAACTTGGTTCATTTGCAACAAAACTTTCAATTATGTTTAGTTGGATATTTAATCAAAATCACCAGAATATATTCATTTTATATACTTTTACGCACGATATAAAAATATACAATTTATGACCAAACATTTACAAATCACGGGGCAAACACAAAGGCGGAATTGGTCAAACAAAAGCGTCCAAAATCGACGGTAAAAATAAAATAATAATAATAATAATAATAATAATAATAATAATAATAATAATAAAACTATTAAAACAATAGAATCTTTTTCCACAAAGGGATAAATTTTCACATAGTTGCGGTCTAACTTGCACCACTTGCATATTGAAAATAGTAATTTCGGCTTTATTTTATTCTACCACTAAAATGCCCAAAAATTTACCAAACACAATAAAATTTTATTAAAAATAAATATTTTACAAATAGAAAGACAATCAGTGGACAATTTCCGAACGTGACATCAAGCATATACTTTAATATCGTCACAAATATCTTTAATGTTCACAACTGATCCACTTTTTTTTAATTAGAACATACATAAGAAAAAATCAAATGGGTTAAGAACGTAGTTAAAAGAAGATGAGAGAAAATTAAGAAATAAAAAGTGGGTTAATTTATAAATATATATTAAAAAAAATCCTATTTTCTTGATTTTCTCATTAGGTAAACCCATTTAAGGGTAAAATATTTTTCAAAAAATGGCTATAATTCAACAAAACCATGCAGCAATCACTTGCACTTTCTTTAATTTTTTTGTTATTAGATGGAAAAATGCATTAAAGTAGTTAAAAAAAAAAAACAAAATGATGAACAATATACACCCATTTGAAAAGTAAAATTTCATGGGTACAAAACTTTCTTATCCCACAAATAGGTAAAAAAAAAGCCAATAATCCTCAAAAGCATGCAATAACCACTTGTACATCCTTCATCAAAGGTTGTACATTGCAGTCATCAAGAATTTCATGGGTAGATAATAAAAGAAAACTTTATTTAAACTTGTAAAAAGTAAAAACAGAGAGTAACAATTTACTTACCAAGATAGTTCTTTGGATGATTTTAGTAAAAACAGAGAACACCATTGGTGTTGTGTCATAACGAATTGTGAAAACATTTTATTAAGTCAGCGTGTTCACCAACATATAGCTGACGTATTTTGAAACTGTTTTCAGATAACCAGGAGTAAGGAATAGTAATGGATATGCCAGTGGAGATAGAAGAACTCTAGACATAGCATACAGCTGGTGGCTCAACTAGTTTTGTTATGATGCATATATATTAGACTTGTTTTTAAAAACAAGTAATTTTGTAAAATAGTCAAGGGTATTTAATTCCCTTTGTTATGAAAGTAAATATTTTAAATTAACATTTTGCGCTGCAAACTTTGATAATTTAACAAAAGTGGTATCAACTGTGAGTCACACGCCTAGGCCCGAAGGCGGGGTGTGACATCATCCGAAGAGGCAGAAGTAAAGGTGCCGGCAAGAAAAGCTTGGGCTCTCTACGGCACTCTTGATATCGGAAAGATTCTAGCTGGAACAATGTTTGAAGCGGTTGATGTGGTAGAAGGCGATGGTGGGCCTGGTACCGTTCTCAAGCTTACCTTCAAAACCGGTACGTCTAACTATCTATACAAAAGATAAATATTAATAAAAACAAACAAGAAAGGTGATCGTAGAGTGTTATATTTACAGGGTCAGGCTTCTTTTATGGTAAAGAGAAGTTTACGAAGGTGGATCACGCAAATATGGTCAAAGAATCAGAAATGGTGGAAGGAGGGATTCTTGATATTGGATTTAGTTTATATCGGTTAAGGGTAGAGATCAAAGAGAACCCAAAGGATGGCTCGGGTTCATCATGTCTCCTGAAATTAACAATAGAATACGAGGTTAAGGAAGAGTTTGCTGCCAATGCTTCTCTTGTCACTACCGAGCCTCTCCTTGGCATTATGAGCGTCGCTAACGAGCATCTTTTGAAATCCAGTTAGCTCAGGAAACGTTTATTATCATATTTTATTATGTTGTAATTTCTCAGAATAAATTGTATTACTTTCTTTGTCAATGCTTTTAGTGGAATCGGCGAACTCATCCGGGTTTGATACCGGAAAGAATGAATCAATGATTAAGATGTAATTTGATGAAGACCATGTATTTGATAAATGTCTGAATAAACCAATAACTATACTCCATTGAAATTGTTTTGTATCCATTATGAACATTC
Organism: Bidens hawaiensis; assembly: GCF_021521415.1. NCBI lineage: Eukaryota > Viridiplantae > Streptophyta > Magnoliopsida > Asterales > Asteraceae > Bidens > Bidens hawaiensis. The sequence goes on from NW_027500372.1 coordinate 86,816, forward strand.
ACAATGACATGTTTTGCAAGTTTATTTTTGTCACATTTGGGAAGACTTTTGCACACACTTTATGTCATATAAAGCTCATTGCCACTAGTATACTAGATGATGGTAAGTTCATTAGTTTTGATCTTCATTACCACCCCATGTCTTCGTAAATTTAAAATAGTTGGTACAGTGGTACCAATCGTTGTTTGTTGATTCTTATCTTAATACTAGTTAAGAGGCCTGAGCGTTGCACGAGTTCTAGTTTACGGGTTGATAACCTTCGGAAGACGTATGAGAGTTGATTGCACGTATCATTTTTATGTAAGGCATACTCATCACTGGAGTCCAATGACTAATTAAGACCACTCCTCCCTATAGTTCAACTGCCTTGTAGAGACACATGGAATGTCATTTGTGTTATCATATCCTTTAAGAAATATAAACACCAATAGACCAAAAAAATAATTTAAATAATCAAACAACTCAAATAAGAAAAAAAAAGGATGTGTTACCAGAACTTCTGAAATTCTATTAACTATAGAGGTAGAGGTAACCATGCTCATGCCTTGTGTATAAATTTCAATTTAAACTTTTGAATGATTTTTTTGTTCAAAATGGGAAAAAAATGGATAGATAAAGGGTTTTTAGGAGAGTGAAATGAAAAGTTTTAGGTTTTAGGTGTTTCGTCATTTGAAATGACAGAACACACTAAGTTTAAGAAAGTGACAACTTTTGTATGAAGAGGTTGCATGTAAGCAAATGTTTGATCATTTCAAATGGCGGAACCGAAACGTTTAACTTGTGACCTTTCATTACAAATGGCGAGTCTGACTGGTGTCTCCCTTCCGCGGTATGTCGGCGGACTTTGCAACACAAGCATAGAGTACCCTTATAATTTTTTTTTCATCTTTGACAGAGATCTGCTAATTAAAATGGCGGATGTAAATAATGTACTCTACTTGTTGATTTGATCTTTTTACTTCTTTGACCACTCAGACATCTGTCAGTTGAAATGACCGATGTCAATGTACTTTATTGACTCACCTGATTTTTCCTTCTTTCTTGATCACTCAGACATCCGTCAGTTGAAAAGACAGATGTTAATGATGTACTTTAAAATATTATTAAAGTTGCCATTTACCTGCTTTAGTATAAATAACTAACAAATAATAATCTAATAAAATTCATACTAATATTATAAGAATTTTTTAAAAAGTTTTTTATTAATCAAAACTTTTACTTGTTGTCAATAATAATAAAAAAAGTAGTAATTTAATAATTTTAAATACTTGGTCTATTTAAAGAAAATATACACAAGGATTTAATTTACAGTGACAGAGGCCCTTTGGATGGTCGGAAAACAAAGTTAATTTAGTATAAAAGGGGTGTTGCTAAACGTACTCCTTTAGACATTTTTATTAAATGTACACCCGTTTGAAGTTTTGAACTTGTCAAATTGATTATAATTTTTCCTTAAAATTATTTACATACATATTAGTCATTCCAATATTTGTTTCACTTAATGGTCTTCACTAAATATATCAGATTAAAAACTATTTTGTTATTATTAATTGTATTATTGTAAATATTATAAATATTTTTATTTTAAATAGTATCAATATTAGTATTAGTCTCTCTCATACACACATATTTATATATAGTTTTATAAATATAAAAATACATCGACAATGATAATAATAATAAATATTATTATGATCAAGGACAATAAACACAAAAAAAGAGAAAAAAAATAAATATAAACATTATAGAAATATTAGAGGTCATAAAATCATGATATGTCAAATAAAAATAAATATAAACATTTAAAGAGAGACCATACAATTTAAAAAATATTAAAGGTAAGTAATATGTCAAATAAAATTGTAGAAATTCAATGTTCAGGGAAATGGGTATGACAAGTAAGAGTGAGAGAGTATGTTTAGTCTAACCCTATAAAAGTATCCAACTTATTATAGTTATAGTGTTGACAGTAAATGCCATGACACTGATTATTGTATGCTTAGGATAATTATAAACTTTAGTAACTTATTTAGATCTTTATCAAATAAAAATATAAAATAAAGGATTTCAGAGAAAAATGTGAACTCAATAAACTACTTATTAAGGTCTCCATTTAGTTAACATCATGATTCCAAATAATAGCATTATAAATTATATAGTTTGAATGTCATGTGTATCTAAACGTGACAGAATTCAATAAGTGTATCTAAACATGACAGAATTCAATAAGTGGTGAACTGTGAATTCATTCATTTAGCCAAACGTACAAATTTCAAGGAAAATTAAACTCAATCATGATTTGAATCCTTTATCCCTTGAGTTCTGATTTGGTTAAAGTTGTCACATATTACCATGTTATATATAGTTAACACATAATCAAAATAAATGAACAGAACACAATTGGTAGCCTTAGTCACCGGAAACAAAACGAAGTGGTCTATAGAACAGAAACACACGAAACAGATTATTACAATTCTAAAACGAAGTGGTCTATAGAACAGAAACACACGAAACAGATTATTACAACTCTTATGTCAATAGGTTAGCGAAACGGATCGGAGGAATGAGACGGCATCGACATGTAAACAAATAAAAAAAACCAAGAAAAAAAACATGATACTTAAGCCGGCCATTAATATATAGTTAATGAAAAATTAAATCCAGCATCTTTTAGAAACAAATTCGGCATATTGCGTGTAATGTATATTTTTTAATGTTATAAAATAAATCTCGATGTGTATTGAATCAATCATCAATAGCAATGTTCGGAACCTTATCAGAAGAAGTAGAAGTAAAGGTTCCAGCAAAGCATGGGCTCTCTACGGCACTATTGAGCTTGCAAAGCTTGTTGCCGGCAAAATCCTTCAAGCGGTTGACGTGGTTGAAGGTGACGGCGGGCCCGGGTACCGTTCTCAACATTACTTGTAAGCCGGGCACGCATCATCATATAAAAGAAGAAGACAAATATTAACAAAAACAAATGAAATAAGTGACAATATAGTACGCTTTATTTATCAGGGTCAGCCTTTTCTTGTTTTAAAGAGAAGTTTACGAAGGTCGATAATGTGAATATGGTCAAAGAAACCGAAGCAATGGAAGGGGTTGCTTGATATTGGATTTAATTTATATCGGATAAGGATAGAGACCAAATTACTTTATTAAGTATTCTGCTGTTAAATTAAGATTTTTGGGGTGTGACACCGATCCTCCCCCCCCTGGTGCAAACGCACGCTCGTCGATCCTATAAACCCTAACTATTTTTCACCTTTAAGTTCAATGAATTACGATATAGTGTTTTGCCCATGTGGTTCGTCAACCGTTCATCTACATGTTCAGTTGATGTTATACTGAGAGGTGTGAAACTATGGGATTGTTATTTAGCTTGATCCTCCAACGTGTCAAAGAGCTACTGTTATAATATCCGAACTTTTGAAAAAAAAAATCAATATACAGAAAGAAAGCATAATGAAAATGGCCAAGATGAACTCACATCTTGAGCTATTGGAAGTAAATTGGCAATCAAGAACAAAAGGCTAAAAAATATGTTGTGCATTTCATGGTGATTTTTCATATTCTATCATGTATTTTAGTTACATTTTAATTCTGGCAAACACGTAGTTCATTGTAAAGAGTTACCTGGGTTTAAGTACAGACATGATTTGATGAGGGATGTTCTATGCGATGTTTTTAAACGAGCCGGAATTTCAGTTAAAAAGGAGGCCCCCGTAAACTTTCTTACGGATCCTCTTGAATGAAGATCTACTTTACGACCGGCCGATATTCTTATTTTTGGGTGGGTAGGGGGGAAACACACTTGTGTGGATCTCACAGGAGTATCCCCTCTTGTTGGTCTTAGGGACAATGGATTTGTAGCAGGCCAAGCAGCATTGAAGGCGGCATCGGGCAAGGTTGTTAAACACGAGAAAACTTGTTTGGAGAATCAACACGTGTTTATCTCCTTTGCCTTTGACACATTTCGTTTCTTAGCTCCGGATGCCGTGGACGTTATGAACATAGTTCAGAATGTTGAGCGTAGTAATTTATCGGCCCATAAGAGCCAAAACTTTGTTTTTAGTAGAATTGGATTTTCTATCCAAAAGGGGGCTGCGGCGCAGCTTGTTGCCCGCTTATCTGCACT
>NW_027500373.1:0-86442 GCF_021521415.1 Bidens hawaiensis
ATACAACAGATAACTCCGCTTCCAGACGCGACCGAGACGGTGATAATACGATTTGGATTTCAAAAACAACTCCAGATCAGATTTAACCTTGTTTTTCAAATCGGAATCGTTCAAGGCCGTGTCGATGGTGGCCGGATGTGCGAAGGGAGCCGATATCCAGCGTCCGTTCTTCTCGGGTTCGTTCTCCGCGTTAATATACAGCCGAACCTCCTTACTCTTATTATCAATCTCATCAGCAACTTTACAAACATACTGAAGATACGAACTTAATATCCGACGTTTCTCCTTACGCCGTATCTTTAAAACAAAACCCTCCTTATCTAACTTCCAGTAAACTCTAGATCCGAGGAACATGTCAGGGAACGTCTGATTCTCGTTGATGACAAGACTGATCTCGTTCGGGTTATTGTTACCCGAAAACAAATTGACAAAGTCCAGATCCCCAGCGGACGGTAACGAGTTAAGGTACGTAATAATTTTGTTGAAAAGTTGATTCTCCTGCATGTGCTGGTTGAATTTGGGGATTTTGTAAAACTGGTGCGAGTGAAAACACTCGTTGACGAACCTCCATCGGGTTTGTAGAAACTGGCCGATGGAGGTTCGGGATAATAGTCTCGGAATGAAATAGAAGCTTAGTAAAGTTGTTAGGAAAAAAGCAGGATGATTAAGATCATGATGAGGATAATTTACATCAAGTGTAAAGAAGGGTGCTAATGTGAACGATAATATAAAGGGACAAGGATTGTGTTTGGAGGGTTAGGAAGAAGATGAGTTAAGAGTCGGAACAAGAATGGTGAAGGGGTCAAAAAAGATGTGCATTTTATATTAATAATAAATTTAGTCAATTCTTGTTTATTTTTTTTATTTGTTAATTTTGAATATTTACTTTCTATCTTGACAATTTCAGTCAGTTGAATGTAAATTAAGCTAAAATACAAGCATCAATTAGTTGACAAAAGATATATATAATATTTTTGGAAAATATTATTGTATTAAATGTTTATAAATTGAAAAAAGGAAAATTGGTTTTAAATGATGAAAATAATGAGGTGAAGCGTGTGGTTTATGGTGCATGATGATGATGATCACACGTGTGTCTTAAATTTAATTTGCTAGCATTCATAAATTGAAGGAGTATTTTAGGGTACATCTCATGATGCAATGGATTTGGATTTTAATGCATGTCCCGTACCCAACCAAAATTATGCCTCTATTTGCTGTTAGGGGGTTGGGATGAGGTGGGGGGGGGGGGGGGGATGGACATGAAAATAATCTAAAATATATGTGTCAAAATTGAAAACAAAAATTATATAAAAAAAGACTATTAAATTTTAATAATCATAACTTTTGACTGAGATTAATCACATTTTAAAAAAGAGTTATTGAAAATGTTTACAGTCACACTCAAGAGTGCTTTTAATTAAACAAAAAAAAAAAAAAACTAAATAAAGGGACATTGAAAAGGTTAAATCAAATAGAACATTAATGTTAAAAAAAAACACATAAATTAGTTGATATTGCTTAATATAATGCAATTTACATAATATTAGCTAATATCAAGTAATTTATTAGTTTTTTATTGTTTTTTAAATAGACACACGGCCTTTGTGGTTCACCAAATCTTGGTACTTAGTTTCAACCATTTGCACAATAAATGCGTGAGATATATGATGAAAATCTAAATAAAGGGATATATTTTTTTTGGAACGATCAACTAAGTAACGTCGGGTACTCCGTACTCGGCCCCCAATGACTAAATGTAGCCCAAGCCGGCCACGAATTTGGACGGTCGGAGCCCCTAGCGGTCCACCTATTGAGGGATTCCCCAGATAAAACCCGACCCCCACGCCCGCCAAACGGCACGACAGCGAGGAACCGGTAAAACCGGGTGAGATCAGGACTCGAATCCTGGCAAGCCATGGTCATCACCCATATCTCCAATATAAATTGGTGATAGTGAGGTTGAACCCCTACCTCTCACTAGTAAAGTGAGTGCTCTACCATTGAGCCACATCCAATTTATGAGGGATATTGAAAAGGTTAAATCAAATATACCATTAATCTATATCTATATCTATATCTATACTCTCTAATAAAAACCTACAATGTTTTGCCACTATACTCTCTCTAATAAAAACCTATAATGTTTTGCCACTTGTCACTACCACATTAATCTTTGTAATTTAAAACCAATTAAATCTCTAAAAATCATTCATTGCCATTTATTTGTTAATTAATAACAATTAAATACTAATTTGAATGATGCAAATAACTGAATAAATTAATATCTAGATTGTTTTAAATGCTATTGTACAACGGTTGTCTCTTAACATGTATGGCAATTTATTGTTTTTTTTGTATTTTGCTTAATAATTAAATATATTTTTTTTCATCAATTACCCGTGTAGTACACGGGTCTCAAGCTAGTATGTTATAAAATGGAAGTTTTGTTTGAAAATTTTTGATTCTTAATTAATGAGAGAACACCTAAACATGCTTATCTAGGACATTAAGCATGACGAACAAAGGTAATGGAGCAAGTGACGTGTGGGTGAAAGAATGTGCTTTAAGTGTTTAATATCGTGTGTTTTGTTTGTTTATATTTATCGAACACGATTGCTTTGATTGATTTGTGATTACAGGTGCTTGGAGCATTAAAGGTACAAATTAGAGTTTACTTGCATGCTTCCGGAGGAGTTAGGAAATGATTCATGCGCGTTTAAAAGTAAAACGGGCATATCCAGGGCTATAAACTGAGTTATGAAACCCATAATATATGAATTTTGGGTTTCTCTACGAGAAGATTATGAAAATGGAAGGAAAAGTGTCGTAAGGCAGAGAGCTCAGGCCGTAGCCTACAAAGCCACCGTAAGCTACGGCTCCCAGGTCGTAGCTTACGGCTGGGGCTGACGGAAAAATTGTTTTTTCTTAATTTTTTTTCCATATGTAAGGCGGGTTAAACCCTAAGTCGATTATTCTGTATATCCTACCATCCTTGGGCGATTTTGGAGCTGTCATATTGTCACACCCCGTTAAGCAATTCGCAGAAGCATAAAATGGTAATGTAACAGACACCTCTGGTATCAACCACATTGTTTATAAGGAAACATTATTAACTAATTTACAATATATTACATTGTTCTAACATCTTTTACAAACTAGGTGATACAATCAAAACTAGTCTGTTAACTACTTTATTTCATACTCGCATACTTGCACCAATTTACACGGCCTCGATCACGATCCAAACACGTAGCACATAAGCAATCTACTTCAAGTATCTATATACCTTAAAAGAATGATAAAAACGGGTCAACTACGAATAGTTGGTGAGTTTCATAAGTTTCAACGAAATCAACCACTGTGGCCCCCCTTTTGCCCACAACATGTCCCAAGTAACTTTGCCAAGCACGACATAGTATATATATATATATATATATATATATATATATATATATAGGGGAGGGTTTTCCTAAAAATAAGTAGTTTCCTAGGAAGAGTGGGAATAAATCATAGCCATTGGATCATGTTAATCAATGGTTGAGATTTAAAATTACCAAAAACCGACATAGTTTCCTAGAATTACTCTTTCACCATTATAACCGACATAGTTTCCTAGAATTATTCTTTTACCATAGGTTTTAATGCCAAATGTCAAAAATCTATTGGTTCTTACCATTCCTAGGAAACTTTTTATTCTTATTTGAACCCTTTTCTCTCTCTCTATATATATATATATATATATATATATATATATATATATATAAGGTTAGGTTAAAATAAAAACCCACTTGAGTTGTGAAAACTCTAGAAACCCATTTTCAACAATATGTTTTTAATTAAAGTTTACATCTTGTGGTCTTAATAAAAAATGTAAATATAAATATAACTTTTTCTCTCTCCTGAAAACATATATAAAAATTTGTAAAAAAATGTTAAAAAATAGCAAAACAAATTTTTTTTTTTTGATGTTTTGTATTAAATGTTATAACATATATTACGTGTGCAAAACAAAAAACAAAAAAAACGATGTTAAATAGGGTTTCACGAGTTTTCACAACTCAAGTGGGTTTTCATTTTATACTTCCCCTATATATATATATATATAAGAGGATCAAGAGAAAACTCATCTTTAGAGAGAAAACTTAAAAACTCCTAAAGAATTATTTTTAATTAAAAATAAAAAAATATTTCAAAATTCTGTTTTAGCCATTATTCTTATATTTTCTTATTTTCACTCGAAAAAAAAAACTGTTGTGATGCACATACGTATTACTGTGCGATACCGTTGTATTACACATGTGTATTACTATGTGTTTTTGAGTTTAATAGTGTTTTATTACTTATATTCAATATTTGTGTATTGTATATGTGTAGTAGTGTTGTATTATATGGAAAAAAAATAAAAGTCGATATGGTGCACATGTGCGTTAATGTTGTATTACACATACGTACTAATGTGTATTCGATGTGTGTATTAGTCTTATATTGCATATATACAATAGTGTGTATCAAATATATGTAATAGTGTTGTATTCTATGCAATACAAACACTTTTGCATATATGCAATGCACAGTATTACACATGCGTACTATACCGATGAGGTTACCTACAAGTTTTTTATTTTATTTTTTTTGAACAAATAACAACATATAAGAATAATGGAAAAAAAAGAAACTTTAAAATTTTTTTTTAAAAAAGTTAAAAATAGTTTTTTTGGAGTTTTTAAGTTTTCTCTTTAAGAGAAGTTTTCACTAGATCCCACCCCTATATATATATATAGTAATTCCCACTCACAATCAACCACTGTGCCCCCCCCCCCTTTCCGCCCACAACATGTATAATTGCAGTAGATTCTTGGCATTCATGCCATAATCAAGTTAGTTTGTTCAGTTGCAGTAGAACTTGGCATATAAGCCATACTCAACTTAGTTTGTTTAGTTGCAGCAGAACTTGGCACATAGGCCATACTCAACTTAGTTTGTTTAGTTGCAGCAAAACTTGGCACATAGACAATACTCAACTAAGTTTGTTTAGTTGCAGCAGAACTTGGCACATATGCCATACTCAACTTAGTTTATTAAATTGCAGTAGAACTTGGCATTCCAGCATACTCAATTTAATTTGTTTAATTGCAGCAGAACCTTGGCGATCACACCATACTCAATTGAATATGTCATATATAGGGTCATGCATATAATCAATAGTACTATCCACATTCTATGGCTCATAATCAATTATTATAGGGATATTTCATGTATCAGCACTTAGGTATTTAATAGGATAGTGCGTTCCCAAACCCGTAAATATATATAAACATGCTTTTCACTCGAAAGTTCGTAACCAGTTTCAAAATAGGGGTCATGAAACTCACGGTTTAGTTGGTACTCAGTGTGATCTCAGCTCGTGGTTTGTTTCACGTGCTATCACTTAGTCCCTATAATCAATATTGTAATAATATTAATATTTTAATATTATTATAATCTCCATACTAAACTGGGCTGTATATCTAGTCTGGGTATGACTGTCACGTCCAGAACATGTCAAAAAGCTTAAATTGTGACGCTGTTCAATGTCTTATGTTTAAAACCGAACTTGGCTCAATTTCACTGTTTCACCTGCTGGGCCAAGTTGATCATTTACGCGTTTAAAAAACAGGTATGAGTATGTAAACTCGAGTAAACGTGTCGGTTGATAAAAAGATTAAATTTATAAAGAAAGATCATAGATTAGATGTCTGGTTTCACTACGGGGCTCGAATCCGTTTATTAAGTCTGTGTTGGGACTTATATTTTAGACCGACGCATCGAATTATTATTATTATGGGTGAAGAATATATTAATATTTTTTGTCTCAACCAAGGGTGGATGGCTTGAAGACCAAGACATGCTAGACAAGTATAAATAGATGTATTTGTTAATTTGTCTAGTATGAGTGTATTGTGTATTGTGTGAGATCTACGGTTTTATCTCTTAGAGAGAGCCGCCGCCTCCAGGATGAGCTCTCCTGGAGGTGGCTGATCTTTATTGTATGTATGTGTGTACATATGAGTGCTCTGTATGACAATATTTTGACTGATGAAATCATACTACCACTTCTTTATTTGTGTTTCGATTACATATATTTGTTCATCCAGTCTATTGTTCATTGTAATTGATTCAGGCTCTCTCCCAAACACCACTCATCCGTCCACAACACCTTTCAAGAGTGAATATGATTCGATCCTAGCTCCACTGTTAATAACGACCATTATTCACGCTTCCGCACCGGGGCTCGGGTTTTGTCAGTCTGGTTTAGAGAAAAACGAGCACAATTCATCTGAATTGTCCGGATTTCTCACAAAAAGTTTGGTTTTACTTAATTAACCCTAAAATATGATCTTCGATCATTCTTGATGTTCTGATATTCCAACAGGTTCGTTAATCACAAACTCGTCGGTTTTTATCATAATTGAATTTGTTTAACTTTCAAATTAGCACAACTAATTATTCTTTTATTGTTAAATTACAAAAATTTATACACTCACTAATTAAAATATGTAGATTTTTATAAAAATATTTCAAGAATTATTTACTAATTTATTAATTTACAAAAATTCATTTTATATGTATTTTTAACCCAAAAATCGTACGTTTATACCAAACGATTTCTGAAAAATCCAATAAATTTACTAAGTGATCCCAATAACTCCCAATTAGCCTTTAAAATTTCCAAAACCTAAAAATCTTGTCAAGTTCCCTTTTTTAGCCAAAAACGACCATAAAAACTCGAATAAACACGAATCTAGAAAACATATCTAGGGTTCTCCAAATGATCCCAAATTTTATATGTGATCATATTATATCATACCTGAGTTCTCCACAAAATCTCATAATTTTTCAAGTAGTTTAAGTAGTTTTCCCAAATAAATGTCCCTATAAGGTAATAAATTTGCCAAATATTCTCGGATGGTCGAAAAATTACCAAATTTGGACAGGGACTCTTTCATATGGTCCCTGATGTCCCTAAAAAGTTTCACAAGCTACCAACAAGCACGTCACAATCTAATCCTAAACAGCCCTGAACGAGTAATTCGGTAATACCTTTGCGGTTTTCGTTCGTTTCAACTGTTTTTTTCAATTTTCCTGGTTCTTGTTGTTGATGCATGGTTCGAAGTATCGATATTTATAATGTATTATAATATTAGTTTAATGTATTAAGGGTATTTTGGTGGTCATTTAATGTAAAAGCCCATTCGCCTAATGTAAGGCACATTCGGTAGGTTTAACGAATGTGTCCACTCGTATAATGTAAATCACATTCGTTAGTTAACGAGACGAATGAGGCTATTCGTTAATGTAATAGGTATGAATGACTTAGAGGCATTCGTGTTCTCTAATGTAACGAATGAAGAGTCATTCGTTAAGGAGTGTTTAACGAATGACTGCTTCTTCTATAAATAGCCTTGTACATTATTCTAAAGTAATGAGAATTGGTTATTATTGGATTTGCCTCGTTACTATGCCCGATTTTCTCTAGACACATTTCCTAATCGTATCATAATTGTATTCCGGGTCTAATCGTACCAGTTAATCGTATTAAACTTGAATCAACATGTTGTAATCGTATGAACTAGATCCGTATTGGGTCAATTGATTTTTCAATTGGTATCAGAGCTTTGAGCTTCAGATCTACGTGTGATTTGAGTGTTAATCGTATCATTTTATTGATTATCGATCAATAGATTCATTGTTTGATCGATTAAAAGTACACGAATAGACCGTAAGTGTAATTGATTCATTAGACACTTAATTGAACCTAATTGATCATGTTAATGGCTTCAGATTGAGATTGATAAGCTGTTATTGAAGTTTATCATATTTAATTGTATTGGATTTGTGTAATTAAATGGAATTGAGTGATTTGTGTTTTGGCAGGAATGGATTAAGTTTGAAATTGTGAACTAGTTTGGATTTGTTGTGAGTTGTGAGTTTGGATTGGCTTGGACGTGTTCGGAATTGGATTTCGAGTGGATTAGTGTTAGGTTAAGTTGATTTGATAGGTTATTGGCTCGAGTTTTGATTTCTGGACAAGTTTGAATGTTCATTCGTGATGATAAATGCTCATTCGTGCGGTTGAATGCTCATTCGTTATAGACTTATTCGTTAAGCAGTTGTAACAAACTTTGGCCAGCTGTCAAACAGTTATAACTGACCATTCGCTAAAAGCTTGTTCTCATTCATTATCTTAAACCCATTCGTCAACACATTTGTTAATCCATTCGTCTTTCACTTATTCGTTATCGGAATACATTCGTTAAATCGAACTTCATTCGTCAAACAAATTCGTCAAGCCATTCGTTATCCCAAACACATACGTCAACTCATTCTTGTCAAACACATTTGTGAAAACTTTAGTGTCTCATTCGTTTAAGCAGTAACTCATACATTCATTAAAGTATCATTTGTCTCGTCCATTCGCGTCTCATTCGTTAATGAAAATTTCGTATTTTGTCAAGATTAGTCCTTATACTTTGAATATCTGACAAAATGGCTTCTCTAGCTTCTTACAATGCGTTAGCTTCACAAAACGCGTTAATGCAGCAAATGTTAACCAAGGACAACGAAATAGGGTCTCATAACAAGTGTCCAAAGCTGCTGAAATTATCTGACTTTGCGAGATGGGAATCGAGGTTTAGGGCACATTTGTGTTCTGTACATCCTGAATGTGTTCGCCATCTAGATGTCGTTTATCTACCATTGCAAGTTGGAAGTGAAACTACTGGATATACTGATAAGTTATTCAATATGCACGAGGCTGACGAGAGGAGGGAAATGAACAACGAGACTAAAGCATATTCAACACTAACAATGGCTTTACCTGAGAACATTTTCCACCAGTTCAGTCATATCAAGCCACGTGCAACGTTGTTTGCCCAGCTAAAAACAAGAAGCTTAGGTAACACGTTAGAGAGTAAGAAGATGATGGTGAAGTTTCAATTCCGAAACTTTTTGCTCAAGAACGAGTCTGTGGAGAAAATGATCAGCAGGTTTTGTCACTTGATTGCTGAAATGTCAACAGTCAAATTGAAACCGAGTGAGGTGGGCAAGATAGATACTCTGAAGAACGCGTTGCTTGCTACTTACTCCAATTTCTTGTTGGTATTAAAGGAGAACGGCTACTTCAAGAATGAAAACCTCACGGAGAAGAGTTTATTAACAAACTTGAAGAGCGTGAGTACGACATGAAGTGTCAAACTTCATTGAAGGATAGCCAAAACCCTACTTTATACAGGGGAGCCTTACCAGCTAGCAGCATCAGCAGTTCGATCCCGATTACTGCTTTCTATACTCAGAGTTAGGCTGATGGTACTCAAAGCGGTAATAGACCTCCTAACGTTTGCTTTATGGCTTCAAGATCCACACCAGGTTCAAGCCTATCAAGTTCACCACTGAACATGAACATGAAAGAGGCCAAACAACAATTCTCTTTCATGTGTGCGTTCATGATTTCATATGAACAACTTGTGGGAAGTAAAATAGCCATGAGTGAACTTACCGACAAGGACTGTAACCAAATTGATTAAGATGATTTGGAATTAATGGATCTGAAGTGGAATATGGCCATGATTGTACTTAAAGTAAAACAGTTCATGTAACGAACCGAGAAGGACCTGCCCACACTGAATAAATGGGTAGGGTTAGATAAGTTAAAGGTCAAGTGCTATAATTGTCAAGAATTTGGCCATTTCGCTAAAGAGTGTGACAAACTGAAGAAAGAGTATACCGGTCCCCGTACTACTGATAGGAACTCAGGAAAAATTTCAAACGTGCCTGAGAAGAAGACAAAGCCTGATGGGGATCAGATGAAGGGTAATAATTCACAAGCGTTAATTATGAATGAGGGATTAGATTGGTCACAAAAACTCTTGGGGAATCAAGCTAATCTGGCCATGGTCGAACCTTCTGAGCAATTCGTGGATGCACGTGGGAATAATTTATCAGATGAGAGTGATTCGTCTGAGTTCGACAAATCAAATGTGGAACAAACCGAATCTTTAGCCTGTATGGCCAAGATAGAAGAGGTTCGTACTAATTCGACTTTTAATGTATTAGTAAATAAATGTAATGAGACAATAACTTCTAAAGTAATCACTGAATGTGATCAATGTTGTGAACTCAAATGCAAACTTGAGTCGGCTTTGCAACATAATGATCAACTTGTTAGTGAGCTTTCAATGCTTAAAGAATGCCATAGACAGAAATCTAAACTTTTAGATCAATCAACTTTGAAAATCAAAAATCTGTGTGTGAGCAATCACGATTTAAAAGCTGAAGTGAATTGCAAGTTGGTTATAATAGAACAACATTTTCAATAAATCCTTAAGTTACGAACCAATGTTGCTAATCTTGAAAACGCGATTATGGAATTGAAAAAGAAAATCAGCAAGTTTAGGGACTTATCCTTTCTTTTGAATGAGATTATTTAAGTCAATAATTCTCACCAGAAAAATGGAAAAGCTGGCTTAGGGTTTGTGGAGATTCCTCCTCCATTTAAAAATGGCTTATTCGAGTATTCTGGAGACTGTTAAAACTGAAAATATTAATCTGAAACAATCTCAGAAAAACCCGAAAGCATTAAAGTAAATGCTGAAATGTTGAGTCTGTTAAACCAGTCCATGACAAGATTCATATTAAGAGTAAATCGGTCTTTACCAAAAATGAAGTTGATGGTTCGATTGAAGAACTAAACGAACCGGAAGTAATTGTTAAAAACGATAGCATTGCTTCTAAAACTCACATTTTATGTGAACCAGAAGAGTTTGAACAAGCAATTTGTGGTTCAAAATCTTCGGTTAGCTCTTCAAACGAGACAAAGACTTCTCGTAATGTAAAAACATCAGAAAAGCCCAAATTTCTGATGAGGATTTGATGAAATTTATCAATCCTCCCAAATATTCTAATTTAAATCAGGGTCGGTTTTTTAAATTGAAAGGACTAAATAAAGTATTTTCAGATAAGGAAGTTCCTTTGAACTTGCTGAAACCCGAACTAATTGAAAGTGTATTCAATGATGACACATCGAAGGTTACAGAGCTTGAGAATGCATTTTTAAAGTCAAAATGAACTAAATCTCAAGTGAAACAATCTGTTAATTCTTTTAAACCTATAAAATTTGTTAAATCTTCCGGATTGGAAAATGCTTCCAATATAACCAATCTGGAGTTTTACAAGAATAAAAAGGGAATAAAGAATACAATTTCTGATTCGGTACCTGATGTGAGTCCTAAGGTTGTTAATATTTAATCTAAGCTTGTTCACACAACTAATGTTCCATCACAGAAAATTATTGATGCACGCTTATGTTTTTAATGTGGGGAACATGGTCACTTTGCAAGGAAGTGTAGGGCTAAGGTATTGAATGTCAAACATGTAAGTAAGGATCAAATTCCTAAAGTTGACATGAAACAACAATCATCGGAATCACACATCGATGAATCATTCTTAATGTATTCGAGTGTCAATCCTCGAAAAGTAGTTCGAGTTGACCCGATTAATGTATCTAACAGATCGTTTGAGCCTTCTCAACCGATGTGTAAGAACACCGATTCTGGTATGATTAGGGATGGTTATTTGAAAAAGAAATCAAAGAAACCAGTAACTTATTCACAAGTTCCTCAATCATACTTGAAATCAACGTTTAATGTAAATGTTTCTCTGAAAATCTCAAAAGGAGAGCCTAAGACTGAGGCTTGGGCTGCCTTTTTGAACTAATCATTTTACTTGTTGTGCAGAGTTCATTCAGAACAATTTCGGACGATAAGTGGATACTTGATAGCGGATGTTCTCAGCACATTACCGGCAACCTTGACCTCCTAACTAATGTCAAAGAAATTCAAGGGGGTATGTAGCATTTGCGGGTAATAATGGTGGGATGATTACAAAAGAAGGGGAAGTTTCGAACGGGAGAATCACGTTCGAAAAGGATAATTATTATAGAAAGGTAGATCACAATTTGCTAAGTGTATCTCAGATTTGTGACAAGAAATACACTACCTTATTCGCAGACAAGGAATGTGTAATCCTTCAACCGGGATTCACAATTCCTAAAGATATGGTTGTCATGAGATCACCATGATCTAACGATATTTATGTCCTAGACATGGGACTTAACGTGTCGACCACACCTTTTGAGATGTGTTTCATCTCAAAAGAAACCGAGAAAGATGCGATTCTCTGGCACAGGTGGATGGGACACATCCACATTCGCAAAATAAACCATCTAATTACGAAATATTTGGTGGATGTTGTGTCCCTTAAACACTTTAAACTGAACGATCATTGTGTTGCCTGCAAGAAGGGTAAACAGAAGAAGAAGTCTCACCCGAGCAAGTCGTTAAACTCGATTGATACTCCACTTGAATGACTTCATATGAACTTATTTGGTTATGTGAATCGTGCAATTTTTGCAGGAGACTTTACTGTTTAGTGGTTACCGATGACTACTTGAGGTATTCGTGGGTGTTATTTATGAGTTCGAAAAATCAGATGCCAGTTTTAATTCAGAATTTGATCTTGAAGATCGAATCACTTTACAAACATAAATTGAGACGAATTCGGAGTGATAATGGTACGGATTTCAAGAACAACGTATTGGACTTCTTTTGTATTCAACAGGGAATACATCGGCAGTTTAGTGGACCGTACGTACCACAATAGAATGGTGTTTCTGAACGGAAGAATCGTACATTAATTAAAGCGGCAAGGACTATGTTGGCGGATTCAAAACTTCTGGTACAATTCTGGAATGGGGCTGTGAACGTCGCATGCTACACGTTGAATAGAGTCCTCACGGTTAAGAAGTTCAAGAAAATGAGTTACGAACTTCTTAATAACCGTAAGCCGAACCTAAAGTATTTGGAACCTTTCGGGAGTCCATGTACGGTACTGAAGAAAGATGCCAGGAAATTTGATGAAAAGGCATTTGAGGGATACTTTATTGGGTATAATTCACCTAAGAAACGAGTATTCAATATTTCTTCAGGGTGTGTGGAAGAGAGGTATCATGTAGACTGTCAAACTACACCACACCTCCTACCGGTAAAGGGCCCGACTAGATGTTCGACTATGAGTCATTATTTAACTCGTTTACGCAGTCGGTTGAAGTCGTTACCGAAGACTTGGTTAGAGCGTATTTGGAAGATCTGTTTATTTCATGACTAAGTTCTTCTATATACGAAGAAACTGAGGTATCTATCCAATCGGGAACATTGAATGATGTTTCTGATTCCTCCAATGAAGCTGAGTTCGTTGACTCGTCTTATGTCCCTTTGGACTTGCCCGAGCCTATTCTAAATGAAGATGTGTCACCAACTGTCTCCTTAGATATAGCCGTAGAGAATATCACCAACCTTGGTGATAATGTATCTGTTCCTGTGAATCCTTCGTTAAGGATTCACACAGATCACCCACAGGAACAGATAATTGGTAACGTAAGTGACGGGGTGAGAATCCGACGACAGGTCGCTAACGTATGTGACGAAGATAATGATGTTAATGTATCTCCTAATGTATGTGAAGAATCCGCGGTGTGTGCTTTTGGGGTATGCACGCAACAGGACTTCTTAATATCGCAAAGTATATCTGTTTTTTTTATCTCAGATAGAACCTACCAATGTCACCATGGCACTGAAGGAACCGTCTTGGGTCAAAGCAATGTAGGAGGAGCAGCATCAGTTTGTTCGACTAGGTGTATGGAACTTGATTGATAAACCCGATAAGAGTCAAAAAGGCTATTCCGATTAAGTGGGTTTATAAATGCAAAAAAGACGATCGTGGGGTGATCGTGCGAAACAAAGCGCGGTTAGTCATCTTGAGATATAACCAACATGAAGGCATTGATTACACCGAAGTGTATTCTCCAGTAGCACGACTGGAAGCTATACGCATATTTTTTTTTCCTACGCAGCTTATAAGAACTTCAAGGTTTATCAGATGGATGTGAAATCAGCTTTCTTGAACAGGGAAATACATGAGGAGGTGTATGTGAAACAACCTCCCGGCTTTGAAGATCCGGACTATCCCGAGTGTGTTTACCGTTTAAACAAGGCTTTATATGGTTTACACCAGGCCTCGAGAGCCTAGTACAGCACACTTGCTGACCATTTGTTGGACAGTGGCTTCAAGCGGGGGACTGTGGATTGTACACTATTCTATAAGAATATTGGTGAAGATCTGCTCCTCGTCCAGATTTACGTTGACGATATTATCTTTGGCTCGACAAACGACAAGCTACGTAAGAACTTTGAGAATACGATGCAGACTAATTTCGAAATGAGTTCGATGGGAGAGATGAAATTTTTCTTGGGGCTGTAGGTTCACCAGTCTGATACGGGAATTTTTATTCATCAGACGAAATACGTGAATGACATCTTGAGCTGATTCAAGATCACTGCCGGAAAAATCCCCTCGACACCTCTTCCCTTGGTTCATAATTTGTCACCGGACGAATTGGAGGATACCATTGATCCGACCATTTATCGAGCTCTGATAAGTTCTTTAATATACTTAACTGCTTCTCGTCCTGATATCATGTTTGTTGTTTGTCTTTGTGCCAGGTATCAGTCGAGTCCCTGAGTGACTCATCTGGCGGCGGTTAAGCGAATCATGTACTATCTGAGGGGTAATCCTGACATCGGGTTATGGTATCCAAAGGATGAGAGTTTCGATTTGACGGCTTATACCGATTCGAACTATGGAGGGTGCAAGATCAATTTCAAGTCAACGACGGTGGGATGTCAATTCTTAGGAAACTGACTTGTTTCCTGGCACTGTAAGAAGCAGACAATGGTCTCAACTTCAACAGCTGAAGCAGAGTATGTGGTGGCCTTGAGTTGCTGTTCATAAGTTCTCTAGGTCCAGCAACATCTGTGGGATTACGATTTGAAGTTTCTCAATACGCCCATTTTTATTGATAATTCTGTTGTCATTAGTATCACCAAAAACCCCATTCAACATTCAAAAACTAAACACATCGAAATCAGATATCATTATATCCGTGATTGCTACGAAAAGAAATTAATCAGTATTGATAAAATTCATACAGATTTTCAAAAGGCTGACCTTTATACGAAAGCGTTTGATAAAACCAGTTTTAAATACTTGCTTGGTATAAACGGATTAAAAACTTTAACTGAAGTTCAATTGCTTGGTCAAATCATTTATTTTGTACTGTTTTCTTTATGTTTTTATGTTTTATTTTGTTTTGTATGTTTAAGGGGGAGAAATTAGAAAAATACAAAAAATATTGTGAATTCTGTTTGTATAGATAAAATTTAAAATCCAAAAACATTAAAATATTAAAAATCCAAAAACATTGAAAAACTGCTCCTCAAAATGAGTTTTTGAAGCATTAAGGGAAAATGATAGTACATTGGCGTGACGGATCTAGCAGATGAATAAATTAAATTGAAATGTGTCGTAAGGCCAGCAATATGATATGTAAAGATAGACTTGACAGACTATATAGGAACTGATAAGATATAAACAAAACGACTGCCGAATCTAGTGGTACCACATCTTGACGCGTAATTCTATACCTAATTTGAAAATCCAAAGTTTAAATGATTACTGTGTGTGCATTCGTCGATTTTACAAAGAAATGCAGCTTATTTTTCTTTTTATTTTGCAAATAAATTCAACTTTATTTTTTCTTTTTTTTTGTTTAAATTTGGATCCTTCCTGTGCGATAATATTATCCGACCTGAGGGTTAAGATTTAAATATTATGCTTTATTTTCTTGGTGTTTCGTATAAAGTCTTGGACTTTCTCTGCGCAATAATACGGGAGTATCCAAATAGATTGTTAAGACTTTATATAACTTCAACGTATGTTTATTTTCTTATTTTGTTAAAATGGATCCTTATCTGCGTGTAGTAATACCGATCTTAAGGGAAACTTTTAACGTTCTCCTTTATTTTTATTATTTTTATTTTATTTTTGCAAGAGTCACAGTTAATCAAATCTTATAATCAAAATAAAAAACGTACATGTGAAACTTCACTGGATAAGAAATATAAAAGTTATCTCTGATAGGTGGGGTCCACAAATGATTTGTGCATAATTGAACCTTAAGCATATCTTAAGGTTTCCGACAAGTCTGTGTAAAGTTTAAGAGGACAGTTATATCTACAATCATCGTTGGATTAGGTGCATAGTAAGATTGAAATTGTAAGTGTTGCTTAGAACGTCATAAGTCAATATGATACCCTGCTCAAACTCACAAAAATACGTACTGCTTTATTGTCTTTACATTCATTGATTTACATTTTCGTATTTCATTTTCATTAATTTTTGTTTGAAAAGTGAAAAATACCAAAAAGATGTGCTTTGATATAAATTTCGAAAAATCAAAAAGATTTTGTTTCTTTTTTATTTTCGATTTGCTGAGTGAGCGACCTATTCAAGATAAAATGAAAAATGTTTCCCCACATTTTACGTTAATTCGTGCTTAACGTATTGATTTTAAAGTATATCCGCTTAATTTAATGATTTCCGATCGAAGTTTGGTCTGTTAAGGTAAATACTATTAAATTAATCTCACTTGAAACCCTAATTGGATTAAAAGTGATTATTTAATTCATCTTGAATGAAATTGGTTTCATTTGTTAAGAATTATTAGCTATTTGTTATAACAGTATAACGAATGACGTTAAAGTTTCATATCGTATGATCTCATTCGTTATGAATGCACATTCGCTTCCGCTACCTGATAATGAATGTCTTCATTCATGCACTGTATTAACGAATGGCAGGTTAATTTAATTTATTCGTTTAAAATTATCGAATGACCAGCTTAATCGTTGAAAAGGTTAACGAATGTAGGGTCATTCGTGATTTTTAACGAATAACAATTTTAAATTAACGAATGAATGTCTCATCGCTAGTTTAAATTAACGAATCACATCGGGTTTTGTGCAACTATTGCTGGGGTTTATAATGCCAGGAGACGAATGGGCAAACCATTCGTCTTCACTATTTTATCAACATTCCTAAGCAAACCTCTTGCAAAATTTTTCCAGAATCTAAAACCTTGATATTACTCATTTTAACCGGTTGATTACTCATCTACAGCTATTTGCGAGTTCATCTATATAAATTTTGAAAGATTTGGACCTGGATTTAGTGCATAATTGATTGATTACTTAACCGAAAACTATCTGAATGTTTAAATCTTAACATCTATTAGTTTCATGATAATAGGATATTGTATTAGACAATTGGACTTATATCGATATTAGTATAATGTCTAAGTAAATGATTTAGATTGTTGTAATTAGGGTTCTAATAATGAATTGAACGTTTTTGACTTTCTGGGTTCTTGATTAATTTTGAGCTTGACCTTATTAGTTAAACGAATGTTATAATGTATCATTCGTGTAAGATATAACAAATGACAAATTTTATTCGTTAGTATAACAAATGGCTTTTCTTTCGTTAAAGTAACGAATGATAGAGTTATTCGTGAATATAACGAATAACTTATCCTTTCGTTAAAGTAAAGAATAATTAATTCATTCGTTAAGATGACAAATGAATCAATTTGTAACGAGTAACTACCTGATTAGTTATTCTAACGAATAAGTAGGAGATTCGTTAACTCACACGAATGAATGAACTATTTGTTAAAGTAAAATTTAACGAATGTACTCATTTGTTCAGATGATCTTAATGAATGAGATGCCATTCGTTAAACAGAAAGATATTTTTAGGGATTTTAAATACTAATGTATTTGTTTTAACAGTATAGCTGTAAAGAATGTTCCTGCTCCCGTACCCGAACAACAGCCTGATCCAAAGGTTAATGTTGATATAGATCAAGCTGAACCAATACCAGAGTCTGTGTTGTTGCCTTGGGATAAGAAGCACAACATATGCGCATTTTTACAGGATAACTTTTTTTGGTTCTAACATGTTCGGCGGTATCATCAATTTCCTGAAGCGAGCACGAATTCATCGAGCCATCTCTACTGACACAGTCGTTTACCAGAGTATCATTCGAGCATTTTGGGATATTACCCGTTATGTTGAGGGGGAGAATCAAATCGAGGCGGTGATACAGGATAAACCGGTGGTTGTCGATGTACCGGTTATAAGGGATGTGTTAGGTTTTGGGGATACCGTTGATGATCAGTGTGAGTTTGATTGGACTTTGATAAGGGGGTTGTTTGGTAAAGTGAGGTACAAGGGGGACTTGGATAAGTCAATGTATAATAAGGCGTATCTGTGCGAATATAAGTACTTATTACATGTGCTTATTCATTTCTTAGGAGGACGAAAAGGTGGTTACGACGAGTGTCATATGATGTTGTAGTCGGCCTTTGTTGCTTTGGTTCTCAACAAACCATTCAACTTTTTGGAAATGATATTCTATCATTTAAAGGAGAACTGCACGACACGTCAACATAGATTCTTAATGTATCCTCGATTTCTTCAGCTTATCATCAACGATCTGCAGTCTGACTTGGTGAAAGACCCGACGAATAGATCCTATCTTATGGTTCTCGAGTACATGAACCTGGACACTATGAGGTGGATTCGTACATATCATGGACAAAAGTTGCATGAACGACCACGTTATAAACCTTTGATTGGCAATCTTGCCAATATTGATTATGTAGCCCCACCTGATGATCACTGGGCTCACGATAACTCAGATTCGGAGCATGAAGGTGGTGATGGTGGTGCGGGTGGTGGTAATGATGGTGGTCAGGGTCCGAGTCAAGGTTTTTCTAGTGCTGAGATGCGAAACGTAAGGGGAAAGAGCCTATGGTTGAGAAGGTAGATAAACCAAAGAAGCAGAGGGTTTGATGAGGAACCGGTGTTGAGATACCGAGTCAGCCAGCGATGCCTACTATCAGACCGTCTATACCTATCTTTGTTCCTGGTTCTGTGGCTCCTGTGATTCTTACATCTCCTATTCCAATGATGCCTACTTCTCCAGCTGTTTCTCCATATATTACTTTATTGACAACTACTGTTACTGATCCACATTTTGGAGATATTCCATAGATTATTCTATCTACGATGCCGAGTCCGCAAGCATAAATGGCTCCGGCTAGTCTGTCTGTGATGTCAAGACCTGAGCATTCTTTTATGTCTTTTAATCGTCCACAGGGTCCGATGCAACCTGTTCATCCAAATTTTTATCAGATGTCACCTCAAGCCCAAATGTTTCAACTGCTGAATTCGATTCATTTGCAACAAACACAGATGACAGCTAACAAAGTATTCCAAGAGTAGATGCATATCGAGCAGAGGAATATGTATTTCCGTATTCAGTTCATCCAGAAAGAGAACAAGGATATAAAGGCCCTTGTTGCTGCTCAGGGGGGGAGGTTGAAGAAACAGGATGAGATCATCTTGCAGCTTACATGTAAAGAAGGCTAAAAGGTGATGATCAAGATCCGGATGATAATATGGGTGGTAGTAGTGATCAGCAACCGGGCGGTACGTCATCGTCAGCAGGTAAAAAGGCTAAAGCCAGTGATAGTGGAGGAAACAACTTACAGATCATACCGCACAAAGACTACTCGAATGTTAAGTCGGTCAACATGATTGCGGCTAATATGATCTTGTTCGTTGGTATGGATGGGTGGTGAGAAGTATGGTGAATGCAGATGAAATAGAAGAGGGCGAGTTTGTTGATCACTTGTTAACAAAAGAATAAATCGGTCTGCTTCTAGGTCTAAACGAGGAAGAAGTTAAGGAATTGGGTAAAACTGTGGATGTGGAAGTTGAGTTTGAACCTAGTGAGAATATGGGTATTCCACGTGGGAATATACCCTCGGATTATGATGAGGTTGAGGTTGAGGACGTGACTGCAGAGGAGTATCCAGACATGTATGCTATGAACAATTCTAAGTCTAGGATTCCGTTTTTCACTACAGAACATTTCGATGCTGCAGAAGAACATTTGAGGCAAGAGAGAGAGAAGTGGAATAAGAGTGCCGAAACAAGTACAGAGACGGTGAAAGAGAAGAAGAGAAAACGTGCTTTGGATGGTATGTTCGGACACAATGTCGAAAGAATGAAAAAGATGAACGACTCTTTGTTACAACGAATGCAAAGAAATCAAGTAAGCGAAGATCCGAGCATCTTCATACCAAATGAAGAAGTACATGAGCTCGAGATCGGTGAAAGGTAACATTATTTCTTGGTTATACGACTCGGAGCTAAAGGTATGCGTGGTTAAATGGGAACACGGTATTTATTATTTTAAGCATATTATCGATGTGTTATCCATGCCACGATGGGATGTTAGAACATTAGCCAACCGACCATTCATCAATCGGGGTAATAACAAGTGGGATAACTGGTTCTATCAACATCTCTTACATGAAGCTCATTGTGGTTTCAACTTCTTCAAGCCGCAAGTGCCTACACATAAGTATATCGACGAGATTGATACACGCACTGGCTGGAGAAAAATGGTGTTGTAGGTAAAACCGCCAAATACGATGAAGAGGGTTCCAGTTAAAACTTTCCCTCAGAGTCTATTTAATATGTTCAACCGTTGGTATTACGATAACCGATTGGGTGAAGCGGTAATCGTATTGGGATCGGGGTTGAAAACTGAGTTCATCCGCGTGATCGATCCTATCTGGTTGGTGAACTTATCTGAGACAGACAACGATGCTTTATATCACAACCAGATTCGTTTTGCATAAATCAAGGACTACGATCTTGCGATGCAGTTTCAGAGAGTCGTTCGAGTCTGTTATGCATTCAAGATTCACAGTTGCAACGACTGGAAGACGAAGACGTTCAAAGCTTAAAGTATTTTGAGGATCATAAAGAGCGCGAGACGAGGGGGAGTTTGTTGATGCATGGTTCGATGTCTCGGTCTTTATAATGCATTAAGGTTTATTGGATTTTAATACTCCCTATTGACTGGTATTGGCCGATAATAATCCTTATTCATTTTGTCACCACTGGCGGTCCCAAATTTAAAAAAGTTGGCCCCCGATGGTCCTCCGTTAAAAATGACTTAACGGCGTTATACTTTTTTCCGAATTTCAAACTAATGTTTTAGGGCTTTTGATCGGAAGGAGGATACGAGTCGATTGATGTAAATCTTAGCTCGAACGGTGATCCAGACGACTTGATTTTATTAATTGTAAGTTCAAACACCCGAATTGAAGCATTGTTTTGTCGTTTTGGAGCATTGTTTCGAACGAAATTTTACATCAATCGACTCGTATCCTCCTTTCGACCAAAAGCCTTAAAACATTAGTTTGAAATTCGGAAAAAAGTATAACGCCGTTAAGTCATTTTAACGGGGGACCATTGGGGGCCAACTTTTTTAAATTTGGGACCGCCAGTGGTGATATAATGAATAGGGATTATTATCGGCTAATACCAGTCAATAGGGATTATTAAAATCCAATAAACCTTATAATTTTAGTTTAATGTATTAAGGGCATTTTGGTCATTTAATGTAAAAGCCCATTCTCCTAATGTAAGGCACATTCGTTAGGTTTAACGAATGTGTCCATTCGTATAATGTAAATCACATTCGTTAGTTAACGAATGTGATAACGAATGAGGCTATTCGTTAATGTAATAGGTACGAATGACATAGAGTCATTCATGTTCTTTAATGTAACGAATGAAGAGTCATTCGTTAAGGAGTGTTTAACGAATGACTGTTTCTTCTATAAATAGCCTTGTACATTATTCTAAAGTAATGAGAATTGGTTATTATTGAATTTTCCTCGTTACTCTGCCCAATTCTCTCAAGACACATTTCTTAAGCGTATCATAATCATATTCTCGATCTAATCGTACCAGTTAACCGTATTAAACTCGAATCAACATGTTGTAATCATACGAACTAGATCCGTGTTGGCTCAATTGATTTTTCGCTTGTTCTTCTAAGTAATGTAACTACAGGGCCTATATCGCAAAACCAAGCATGTATCATCAAAAGATCAGCCTTGAAACATAGGATTACGGTTAGGGTTTTAAACCGAACTATTGAACCATAAAAACACGATTCAAACCCTCTAATCCGTGTTTATGGCCAAAAAACTTATCAAACCAGATTCTAACCATGTTGACGAGTGACTCGTAGGGAAGTCGTTAAGCAAGTTAAAAGATATAAATGCATTGGCTTAACCAACTTAATTTCATGGAATACGTTGACTATGGTTACTCATATGTTTTCAGGTAGAGGATGAAATTACGAGAACGTGGGCGAAAACGGCGAAGAAAACGGAGTTGAAACGAGAAAGATATGAAGAAAACAAGAAAATGAGCAAAAGCTCCACCATGGCCCACGGTCAACCTAGCTCCAATCAGACAGTTTTCACCGTACCGTGTCATTCTAAGCACCGTGGATGGACCGTGGCTCACGGTCCGACTAGTAACAACCGAGTTTGGGCTACTTTTAGGCCGTTTTTGGGTGTCTTTTTCACATATCTTTCAATAAAAAACGTTAGGGAACGTTTTGGAGAGTCTAAGACATTATCTTTGGGGGTTGTAATCATTATTTTAGTGTGTTTGATTCGTTTGATGAAGACAATGGATGCTATGATGATCAACCAAACCATGAGTGGCTAATTGCTTTGGTATTTCTCTTGGGATGTAAAGTTAATTGCAAGACACTTTATGTTATTTGTTCTTGAATTTGGATGGATTGTCTAATTGTTATTTTAGTATGATCATGATGTTTATGTGATTGTTTGTAGTTTGTCTACATTGGTTAAACCTAGTTTTGAATCACACGTTCTTGGTGTCGTTGACAATTGAGATTAAGTGAAAAGAATTAGGGTTAATATTATTGATAGATTGTTAAGTAACAACCTCGCGTTCTAGGAAACCGAGTATTTAGTTCTTGATTAATCAAAAATAAGTGCATTTACACAAAACCAAGATAATATGGTTTATCCATTGAATTTTAACATAAGTGTTGAGTAATAACCCGAACCCCAATAGAAATGCTTGTTTAATCAATCGTTTACAACTTTCGTTTAGTTTATTTAGTTTATAAAATCAAATCAAAATCAACTTGAAAATTACTTTTGTGTCATTTACATTTATATTAGTTTAATTGCTAAACTACTCGGTTAACGCATATTCCACAAACTCCTTGTGTTCAATACCCACTTACTGCTATCTATTTAGTTATATTTGGTTTATTTTTGAGTGAGTCTTCGACCTCACATCAAATTTTGGTGTCGTTGCCAGGGAGTAGTGCGCAACGTGTGTTACTTTTGTAGTTTTTTGTTTAATTGTTATTTTCAGTTTTATGCGGGTTGTGCTAGTGTGCAGGTACTTACAGGTATATGCATACACGACGCTCTCGGTCTTCATCACCGTTAGCTTTTGATCCTGAAATCGAGAGAACTTTTCGTCAGAATCAGATTCTACAAAGGGAAAACAAGATTATTGGGTCACCAAGCACACAAAGTCGAACAACTGACACCACAATCATGACTTCGGAACAAACTTTACCGCCAATGCCACCACCCATCAATCCACAAAACCCACCATCCACTGAATCCATTACCACCACAAATCCAACAAGCGAGCCTACTTCAACAGTGTTTAGCTTTTAACCACCAATTAACCTTCCACCCTTGACAAATTTTAAGCCTATTCAAGGATAATCATCATATTCATCACAACAATCACCTTTCCAACCTCAAAAACACCCACTTTACAATTAACAACCATACACATTTCCCCAAGACCCACCCATAACACATGTATCACCGAGTCCTAGAACGGGCCCGCATTTTTTTAGTGGGCCACATTATGGAGATAACAATGAAGGGTATGAAGAGCATGAAGAAGGACATGCAAGTGGAGTTGATGGGTTGAGGATTCAAGGGCAGTTTGGGTAACCCGGACAACAACCGCAAAAACAAATGCAACAATGGGGTGGATAACATGTCAATCAAATACAACAACCACAACCATTGCAACAAGTTCCACAACAACTTCAATATCAACAACCTCAACAACCAAATCCCCAACCACAATTTCAATAGTATGCACAACAAAGGCCCATTTACCGGCAAATGGGCCAACCGAGAGTACAATTGGGGGTACCAAGACGGCATGCAAGAGAAATGGTTAGGGGAATTGAAGCTTATTTTAGACTGGTCATCACCAATAACCCATCTCCGATGGTTATTCCTCAAAATCAAAAAGAAGAACATTTGAGATTAGAACCAATGCGCTCCAAAGTTTACCTAAGTATAAGGGTTTAGCAAGGGAAGAACCTTATTTTCACTTGGAAGCATATGATTCTATTTGAACACGATCGGGGGTCAAGGTTTTTCACCGGATGAGGTTAAGTTGGTTTTGTTTCAATTTTTGTTAGACGATAAGGCAAAGAGATGGTTTTACATCTTGCCTTCCACGTCAATTTACACTTGGGCCGAGATGCAACAAAGGTTCTTAGAAGAATTTTACAAGGCTCAAAAAGACTAATGATGCAAGACGAAGTTTGAGAAGCTTTCAACAACAATCGGGTGAGATGTTTCATGAAGCATTTGTGCGGTTTAATATGATGATCAAGAATTATCCTCACCATGGAATTGCTCTTTGGGAATTGTTGAATGCTTTACATGAGGGGTTGAATACAGAAGATGAACGGGATTTGATGTCAATCACAAATGATACATTTGGTACTAACTATGAACAAGATGATTGGGCATTTTTGGAGCAAATGTCGGTCACATCAAAGAGAAAGGCTCAAATCGCAAGAAGAGCAAGGCCAGCAATTGGAAGACCGCAAGTACATGCCGTGGAAGATGGAGGAGTACAAACCACGAGTCAAGTAATTAATGTTTGTACTAATTGTAACGAATTGTGTAACGCCCGTTAATTTTCGGTTTAATGATTAATATCGTGTAAAGTATGTGCAATTCTCGGGAGTTATCCGTTGTTCCTCGATGACCTTATTATCCTTCTGGTATATTAAATTATTTAAGCTTTTCTTTCAAGTTGCCATATCCTTTAAATTGGAGGGGCTAGAGCGTAACGTTTATTTTTATAACACAAAACCTAACCCTAACCTCCCTTACTGTCCGATCGGCACTTGTGCAGCCCCCACACCTGCGATTTTCTTCTTTCCAGCCAAGTTTTGAGCATAAAACATCAATTGAAGGTTAGTTCTACAATTCCCCAAGTACTATACACCTTAATTGATCATATTAACACGCTTATTGGTCGTTAAGGTTGAGTTTTGATGATAATAGTTTGCTGACAGATTCGTATACGTTTATTGTAGGGTCTGTTACGCGATGATAATCCATTGTTTTTAATCGATTCTTATTTCCATGATGTTCTACTTTGAGTCTAGCTTCCAGAAAGGTATAATATGTAATTTTTGGATGATATTTGAATAGTTTTTATGAATTTATAAGATCGAGTGTCAAAGCTGATGCGGTATGACGGATTCTGGTCTGTCTTCCCGACAACATAACTCTTTTTCAACAAGTCCAAATTAGTTGGTTCCACTTCTGGAACATAATATTTTGAGTTAAGGATCAAACCCAATTGGAATCGTTTAATTTGGTTCGTAAATGAATTTTATAAAAATAAAACCATTTTGTTGCGCACTGAAATAGCTGCACGTACCTTGCTATGTTGGAGGAATTTTTATAATTTTTTTGTCCACTAGAAAAATATAATAAAAATATTTTTATAAATCTAAGACATTTATTAAAGTCTGATAAAAATTAAATAATTTATTTCAAAGGTTATCCTATGTAATTAAATGCATCTTCGCATGCTAAAATCTGCACGTTTTACTTGTTATTGATCGATAGGTTCGTTTTAGGCTTAACCGGTGGATGCTCAATTGTTGAGGCTGTTTGAAGTGAGTTTTTGCACCACAATCTTCCTAGGTATGTCCCGTATATCATACCTAAAAATCATGTTCATTGGTGTTCGTTAGATTGGTCAACTAGTTGTAGCTTGATTGTTAGTGTTCGGTTGACTAGAATTGTAGTTTGTTGCGTTTAACGCGAGGGTGGAAGTGATTAACGAACAATTCAGCTCAGGGGAACTTGGTTTGATGTACGGACTTTTGAAAAATCATTTTTATAAGTTATGGGGCTGAATT
The DNA here is from genome assembly GCF_021521415.1 of Bidens hawaiensis. Taxonomy (NCBI): domain Eukaryota; kingdom Viridiplantae; phylum Streptophyta; class Magnoliopsida; order Asterales; family Asteraceae; genus Bidens; species Bidens hawaiensis. The sequence continues at coordinate 26,120 of NW_027500373.1, forward strand.
GGTTGTCGGTTACTCCAACGGGTCGGTACAACGCGCAATTGCGTTTATTGAGTAGTTGGTGCGTTGTACTTGCGAGTTACCGACCCATTTGACTCGTGTAGCGTCGTGTGGACTTGTTGGCTATGATTTTATCATAATGGGTCCACACGGGGCTGAGTTGGATGTTAACGGCCTAAACGACTCTTAAACGTGCGTATTGGTATCACCTAGTGCTTCCGGGGGTAATTTGGGAATTCTTTATTCCCGGGAGTATCTAAGGGTCGTATTGGTGAATTTGAGGCCTCGGGGGCTGTCGTGATTTAGTTTGATGAAGTCGAGGCTTTAGGTGACCCGAACCCCGTTAGAACGTCTCATAGGATAAACGAGTCATCTTGATGTCATTAGTATTGATTGAATGTAAACCGGCAGGTGTTTGAGTCTTGGGATTACTTAGGGATTCTCTAGCTCGTGGTGAATCCGTGTCTCGTGTCAGGTGAGTTCATGATGCCCTTTTAACTCTTTTTAAGTTTTGGGCTAGCATGCACACCTAAACGATTTTGCTTGATGAAACATTTAAACTATTTTATATAGGCTTGCTCGTATATGGTAGGCCTTGGGATGTTATAGTATGTATGTATATATTATTGAATGGCCAATATTTGGCGATGTTAGTAGGCGTTATCGACTACGGATGTTACGTATGCCTACTTTGTGTTTGCATATGTTGATGAGATGTTACGTGTTTGGGTTGTACGTTTGCTCGACCCTTATGTTACGTGTTTGGGTTGTACGTTTGCTCGACCCTGATGTTACGTGTTTGGGTTGTACGTTTGCTCGACCCTGATGTTATTACTTGAATGTTATATATATATATATATATATATATATATATATATATATATAGGGATGCACTTATAAAGATGTTTATATGTAGGTTTGTATATGTATATATACATAAGGATGATTATTTATCGAAGATGATGGCCTAACTGATATATCCCTTTTATAGTTTAAAATCTTTGGGAATGACTATTATGATTATTAATATTGATGTTATTTATTAAAACTTGAACTCACTCAGCTCAAGCTGACTTTGTGTGCATGTTAGTGTGAATTTCAGGTTAGGAGGTGGATGCATTGCCGCTTGGACATGCACGAAGCTACTTGGACGGTGGAGAGCGTACTTAGTCGGATGTTTCAATAATAATAAATGTTTTCTTTTTAACATTTATTTAAATACATTTAAATTGGTTTTAGGAACTTATTTTATTATTTATGTTTTCCGCTGAATTATACTCCGAAATGGTTATTTTAATTAAATGAATTATTTTCAAGTTTAAATATTTTTATAAGTGTTTTGTATGAATACCAACGGTAGTGCTCCCAGGGTTCGGGGCCTTACAAATTGGGTCATGCATCGGATGTGTGTATGGTGGGACAAGAACAAGTGGATGAAGTGAATGCGATTCAAGGTCAAAGGGGAGGTGGTAGAAATTATAACATGAACTCAAACACTTACCACCCCGGGTTGAAAAATCATCCCAATTTTCGTTATGGGAATCCGGCTACTCAATCCAATCCGAATTTCCAAGGGAATCAAGGAAATTATGTTCCACGCCAACAATACAACAATCAAGGCTTTCAAAGTCAATTTCAACAAACGGGAAGTGGTCAAAGTGGGTCTTCGGGTCAAAGTTCTTCAAGTGGGAATAAAGTCATGGATATGCTTAGGATGATGCAACAAGACATGCAAAGGAGAAATCAACTTGATGAAGTGAGAATGCTGTAACATTCGTTACTTTTCAAAGCCGAAAACCTGACCCATTTCAATTTTTCGGTTTTTGTTTATAAATATATATATTATTAATATTCTCAAGTTTCACTTCATGTGACATTCGTCATTTTTGATTTTGTATTGTATTCGTTAAATCGAACCGGTTTGTCATTATAATGTACTCTTGTTGGTAGTTTATCATACCTTCATTTTCTATTCGTATTGAATTCCGAAGATTTATGGTTATAATTTGTCACTTTCAATTCATTTTGCGCAATTAACGAAAGTTAACGTTTTAAAGATAAAACAATTTGCAAACTATGCGGGTAAAATATAAAAATATCCGAGTTATAAAAATTCGATTTCATATAGATTGCACCTCAAAGTTCAAGGACTAAAGAGTAAATATATTTTGAAAACTAATCCGTTTTATTAGTCAGTGATCCATTTAGTTATAAATACAATCATATGTTACATATTTCGTATATAATAGCTTTTCCTAAACTTATTTAAATATATTAACCATTACTAATATATATATATATATATATTAGTAATGGTTAATAATATATATATATATATATATATAAGGGTGGGTTCTAGTGAAAACTCTTCTTAAAGAGAAAACTTAAAAACTCCTAAAAAACTATTTTTAACTTTTTAAAAATTTTTTTTGAAGTTTCTTTTTTTTCATTATTCTTATATGTTGTTATTGGTTCAAAAAAAAAACAAAAAAAACTTGTCGGTAACCTCGTCGGTATAGTGCGCATGTGTAATAGTGTGCATTGCATATATGCAAAAGTGTTTGTATTGCATAGAATACAACACTATTGCACATATTTGATACACACTATTGTATATATGCAATATAAGACTAATACAAACATCGAATACACATTAGTACGTATGTGTAATACAACATTAACGCACATGTGCACCACATCGACTTTAAGTTATTATTATTTTTTTTCCATATAATACAACACTATTACACATATACAATACACAAATATTGAATATATGCAATAAAACACTATTAAACTCAAAAATACATAGTAATACACATGTGTAATACAACGGTATCGCACAGTAATACGTATGTGCATTACAACGGTTTTTTTTATTTTATTTTTATTTGTTTTATATTTTTCGAGTGAAATATAAGAAAATAGAAGAATAATGGCTGAACAGAATTTTGAAAATACTTTTTTATTTTTAATTAAAAATAATTTTTTAGGAGTTTTTAGAAGTTTTTTAGTTTTCTCTCTAAATGTGAGTTTTCTCTTGATCCTCATATATATATATATATGATCCTCATATATATATATATATATATATATATATATATACTTTATTCAAATGTTGCATAGATAACATTACTTATGCATAACCAAAGTATATTTTTTTTATTATTTAATTATGTAACATTTTTTTTTACTTGGTTAGTTTTAAAAGATGAAAAAAATGCATTCCTACTACATTTAAATCTTCGTAAAAATTCTTTATGATGATAATAAATGTGTTTGAATATAAATTGTAGGTTACAATTTAATTTTTATGACCAATTACAAGCTTTAAATGACATTCATGACCCATTAAGTATTTTGACCAATTTAATACAATTGAAACAACTCTAGCTCACTTCACTTAAAAATACAGCTCTATTCCTTCCCATTTCCTCACAACTCAATTTACAAAATATTCTTCTTATTCTTTCATTTTTGTGATTTTCACCTACTTTGATTTATGAAGTCAAACCGTGAAGTTCAAGATTTCTTCTTTTATTATCTAAGTTCTTGCTCCGGGTATGTGTTTTTTAGTTTCTGTTTGTTCGGTTCGTTTCGAACTTAATGTTATATTACTTATTTAACATTAGTGTTAGTTCATCAAAAACGATCTTGACTCGCTTATGTATTTATTCGGTTCGGTTTAGTTATTTTATTTATCCAACATCTAAAACTAATTCTTTTCATCTCACTCTCTAAAATATAATACTTTTTTACCATGTCGGAAACGAACCCAACCTAAAGTTGAGTCCGGGTCCGACCGGAAATGAACCGAATTCTTTTAAGTCGTCTTTATTATTAAATAAACCAAATAAATTATTAAAAATTATTTTAAATCAAATAAAATCATTTTAACATAAATAAATTATTTATAACTTTAAGTTTAACATTTTTCACCTAAAAACTAACGTTCACCTTCACTAAACCCGATAAAATTATTTATTTTTTCATTTCATTAACTATAGCTCGTTACCTTTTTATAAATTGTAAACATAATCATTTTTTTCCGAGATAAAACTATCGTTAAAATCCGTGATTCGCAAATATCATAATTCTCGTATTAGCGTTAAGTTATTAATAAAATATTAATTTAAATCGTTAAAACCTTTTAAAGCTTAAAAAATATTATTATAATATAAAAATGTCATAAAATAATAAAAGCCATATTAAATAATGCTTAACTCCGTTAACAAAATAATTTTAACCTTTTCAATCCTGATATTTAGACTTTGCTTTTGTTTTAATTATAGTTCGAGAAGTTCAATCGTTTCGGATTTCTTTAACGCATGTTCGACCGCTTCTGTTTCGTTATCATGCTTTCGGTTTTCATTGCAACGTTTATCTTCAATTTCAAGGTGAGTTTCTCACCACCCCTTTTTAAACGTTTTTATATTTTGGGGTAGCATATGTATCCTACAAAACTTCAAGTATTTACTATTGCAATTACAAACTATAATACACTATATGAACTTGTGTGTTACTTGATTATTTGCTCGAATTTACTTGCACATGGTAGCTTCAATAAGTATGATCATATGCTCTCCTTTGCACTCAGGTCCATTTGTATCGAGTGGAAAAGGGCCTCATTATCCGAGCACGTTGGTTGTTACCAACTGGAAAGGACCTTACTTGTGCGATTACCCGAGTACGTTGGTTGATACCAACTGGAAAGGACTTTATTTGCTCGTTTATCACTTGTCCATGAATTGTATGATTTTTACGTATTATATCAAACTGTGTGAATCTCACCAGCTATGTTCATAGCTGACTTTATTTATACATATGTTACAGGTGTAAAGATACGAGGATGAAAGTTAGAAGACACATAGCATGCCTATAGGATATTCAAAGAAAAACTTATCATTTGTTTATTTATTTGTTACAACTTGTATTATTTGATAAACTTGTGTTACATGAAGATTTAAATGAAATAATGTTATTATGGTCACCTAATAGTGTCACGTGTGTTTGAGCAATCTGTACGTTACACTCAGGCGTTTCCGCTTTAGCTGGGGTGTTACACATGCAAAAGGATGAAGTCCGTGACAAAGCCATTTAATTGTTAACCACTCAAATGGGTCAACTTGCAACCGATGTTGAGAATTTGAAGAAAAGTAGCTTGAGCTTAAAGAAGGGGAACAACGTGCATATCAATGCTGTAAGTCTTTTACCTAATTTTAGAATTTCTAGTATTCAAGTTGATCCAACACCACAATTTGTTGAGGAGGTGGTGGAAGATATTAGTGATGAGATTGAAAATGTGGGTAATTATGAAACAATTTTCCAAAATAACTCTGAATTACAACCAAATGAAAAATCTTTTTGTGAAAATTGTTCTTGTAATAAATGTTTAAATGGAAAATTAACCAAAATAAGGGATGAGAGGGTTGATAATAATATTATCCCGAGTAAACTTCAAGACCCAGGAGTGCCCCTTTTATCAATCTAAATTGGTGAATTAAAAATCGACCGGGCCCTGCTAGATCTTGGAGCTTGTGTTAGTATCATGCCCGGTAGTTTATATGATCAGTATGAGTTTGGTCCGTTACAAAAAAGTAAACACCACCGTGGTTTTAGCGAATCAAACCCATACACTTCCCCGAGGCATGATATATAATGTGATGTTATATGTGGAGGATTTATGTTACCCAGTTGACTTTTTAGTACTTGATTATGCTAAAAATGTAACTAATACGCAACCCACAATCATATTGGGTAGACCCTTACTCGCCACTTCACTTGCAGTAATTGATTGTGCTAAGGGGACACTTGGAATTAAATGTGGAAATCGTAATAAACGGTTATTATTATTTGAAAATACTACTGACCCTCTTTTTCACAAGGAAAGCCTGAAGGCAGATTTTGTTAACAAGTGTGTATCCTTGAGCAAGGATCACACAAAAATGGAGTGTTTTGTGATTAACAGGTCAGTTGAGAAGAAAGAAGTTGAGCATCAACAGAGTGAAAAAGGTGGCCGACCAAGGAAGACAAAAGTGAGACATCCACCTAACCTAAATGATCCAGGGTGGAGGATGAGGATGTTCGGGCCCGACCCTGGTTTGCCGGTAGACTGGCAACAGTTGCTTGAAAGAGAGCGTGCTTATAACGTGTAGGCTCCCGGACGGATCGTACACGGGATGTCGCTAACAACGCAGGTGCGGAATCCCTGCGTAGTTAGATACGAGTGCAGAATATGTAAATCAAACACACGAGCAATAACCGAAACACGTTATATTGATAACACGAACACGTGACTCCAGGTCACTATTACAGACACTAGCAAACACGAACACTCAAACTGAACAGCTGAAACGAAACCCTAAAAACCAACTCTCAAACTGTTACGTCTGAACAGTATAAAAACCCGACAACTTCGCCTCAGGCGAAGTTTGTTCAACAAGTTCGCCTGAGCGAACTTGTTGACAACTTCGCTTGTTACAAAAACATAAACATAATCAAAAACATAATTACATTACAGACTCGATTACAAATGCTAGACTATGAACTACTGACACACATGTACCAACAGACTCCCCCTTGGCAGTAGCTTCATATCTTGATCTTCAAATCTTGAGTCTTGTAATCTTGCATCTCTACGCGTGCGCTCCCTCTCTAACACACACCGACACCACCCGTTGATATTTCCTAGCTTGATCCTTCCAAGCAGGAATGTAGAAGATCTTCTTCTCGTTGAGCACCTTCAGATCAGCCTGCGATAGATTAACAAGATGCTTCGGGTCGTAAACCCTAAGCACTTCTTGTTCATCCTCATCTTCCATTACCGCCTCCGCTGTCTCACAGTCCACAAACCACCATTTTAGGTCTTTGAGCACGTCCTTGGTCATGAGCTTCATCGGTACTTCTTTAAGGCACCGGATCGGTTTATATTTCATAACCATCCAAGGTTTTCCATCAACTCTCAGACCTCTATCCTTGTCTTCGACAAGTTTCCCCTTTTGTGGTTTCAGTAGCTCAAACTTTTTCTCTTTAACGCACTCCTTCCACACGATCTTCCCGATGATTCTAGCCATGTTGTCTTCACTTCGGTTTATCAATCCCAATCTGGCTAAATCTTTTACCTCACATTCAGGCAGAGTGTTTAAAGATCTCAACGTTCTCCTGAAGTACTGAATTCCATCGTATCTTTTGATCACGAAGAGCCGCAGCTGCTCGTCATATAACCAGCAGATAATACCTTTCTTTGCTTCTGCGTATCCCTTAATATTGTAACTTGTTTTGAACATTTTAGGGACCGTCGGCTTCTTCGTCTTTATGAACCAGTGAGCACAACCCTCCTTCCAATTCGGTTGTTCCTCCCATTCAGTATCTTCCACTACGCTCTCATCACCCAACTCTGGTCTCTCAACCTCCGGAATCTCGTGTTCCACGGAGTCATCTACAATCTCCCCTTCCTCTATCACGTTTTCAACAGTAATTTGCTCTCCGATCCTCTCGATCTCATCAACCGGCAGCACATCATCTTCATTCAGAAACTCATCATCATCCTCATCCAACTCTTTCAACGCATCTATAACATCTTCAACATCAGCATCTACAACGTCGTCACCGGCTGCACTTGTAGACTCCCCCTCAGCTGTGGAAGCCCCAAGAGCCTGAGAGGTTCTTGGCAGCTCACCACCTGCACCTTCCGGTGCATTGGGATCATCGTCTTGATCTTCTCTCCGTTTTGTCCTCAACTCATCTCCCCGACAAGTCTTCTCCCCCTGAGATGCCAAGAATGCCTTGAAGGCATCTATCACTTTTCCGTGTTCAACCAGGAGGGCTGCTTGTAGTCGATTGGATTCCACTAGGCGTTCAATGGTCTTTGACTGTACATCAACAATCCGCTCTAGCGATGTAATCCTTTCGGAATCTGAAGTAGGCGTTGGAGTTGGCGGGACATCAGCAGCAGAAGTGACCGCAGGTGGTACACTTGGTAACCCTGCAGTAGTAGTGACGGTCGACTCCACAAATCGTGCAACCACCACCGGTGTAGTAAGCGATTGGGGTGGTAGAGACACAACTGCTGGGGCCGACGTCTCGACAGCAGTAATCTGTGCTGTAGTAGGAATAAGAGACATACCAGACAAGGCGGGTGGAGCAAAACGTACCAGCCTCGAAGATTCTCCAGCTCCCGAACCCATACCTGTCCGTTCTCTTCGTGAACGTCTGAGCACAAGCTGAACTGCTTCTTCTTCATCAACTTCCTCATCATCCTCGTCAACTGTTCTCGGCCTCTTTCCAGTAGTTCTCTCCCGAGACACCATCAGTCGTCTCGCTTCAGCAAATGTTTCGTCAAGATCGGAGTCAGCTACCGAAGTAACTGCTCTAGTAACCTCCATGACCTGAGAACCTGAGACATCCATATCAAACAATCCATGGCCGCTAAAAGCAGCATCAAGATCGACATCTTCAGTAGTAGGCACAGCAGCTGGCACAGCAGCAGAAACAACAGTAGATACAGCAGGCGCAGCTGGTACAACATGGGGTGCTGCCGCCTGATGTGGCTGTGGGTCCCTGAACTCGTCCCCTCCTGCAGGAACATACTCCGGGTTGATGAGATACCCGAATAATGGAGTATGCCTGGGACGCAGCTCAGGCTTGCTACGAGTGCTCGAAGTGCGGCACTGAGCAAAGATACGTTTCGTCACGCATTCGACGTATCTAATAGGGCGTCTCTGCGGTAGCGACGGAGCGACATGATTAAGAATCATTTGTAAGAACCGAGGATACATGATAAATCGCTCGCGCGCCACCGCCCTCCTCTGACGATCAATCTCGTAAAATATCAGCTGACTAAACGAATATCGTCTGTTGTAGGTCAGCGCAATCATGGCAGATTGCATCGTCGCGCCCATCCCATCCGTTCCTGCCTTCCTCCCAGACATGCATACAATCAATACATGCATCAGGAAGCGCCACTGATCCAGCAAAAACCCTTTCCTCCTCTGCGTGTCCCCCAACGGTCCTGAATAACCCATCCTCAGGTACGCTCCATCACGAAACGGAGCTACGAACTCCGTTGGGTCATCCCTTGTTTCTTCTCCAAATTGCAAAGCCAACCGTATATCTTCAGAAGAAAACTTTATAGCATGACCATTTACGGTTGCTCGCATCACTGGGGGCTCAGGCCTGCAATCATAATATACCGTCTGCCAGAAGTCTTCTATGTTAGGCAGTGAAATGGGCAGGGTATTTGTGATCGCATGAAAGATCCTTGAGCGCTGGAGAAACATGATTATCTCCCTGTAGTCTTCCACAAATCTTGCGTCTGGATCTAGCGTGATGTACTGGTTATGGTCCGGAAAGAACTGTCGTTGATCATCACCGTCGTTACCACCAGCACCGCCAACAGCAGCCATATCTGCACAAAACAAAACAAGTTAGAGAACGGTCAATCAACTCACAAATTCGCTTTGTACCACGAGCGAAGTTGTGATCAAACCTGTACAGGCGAACTTAAAGGTGAGGCGAAGTTGGGAACAACTTCGCTTCATCTGTAAGTTCGTCTAAAACCTGTTAAGTGAATTGATATAGGCGAAGTTGATGATAACTTCGCCTTATCACAACATCGCCTCAGGCGAACTTGGGTTCAAGGCGAAGTTACGGATAACTTCGCCACAGGCGAAATTAAGCTTCAGGCGAAGTTGATGATAACTTCGCCTAAACCCTAACTTCGCCTGAATTTGAAACGGCGGCTGTTCAGATTCAAACGGCCAATATCCGATGTTTTCGCAACGATTTGACGATCCAGGAGTGAAGAACAACATATATTAATGGTTTTGAGACGTAAAGATCGTCCATGAAGACGTATCACAAGGTTGAAAAACTAGGTTTTGAAGTTCCGACGACCCTAGGTCTCGAACCGGGTAAAACGATAATGAACGAGTATGTTTGGGAAAGATATCGACACCACATACCGTCAATAAAGGATAGAAACTGGAATCAAAGATCGAAAACGGAATGGAAACAAGATCGCCGGAATCTTCTCTGATTATAAGTTCGCCGGAAATAGTTGAAAATAATGATATAGTTACTGTTTAAAAGTCCTTATATAGGGCAGAGTTTGTTCAGGCGAAGTTACGCTTAACTTCGCCTAGGCGAAGTTAAGCACAACTTCGCCGATTTCAACAACTTCGCCCGTAATTTCAAAATCAACCCTTTATTTTTTAAGAATCTTGCACTCAACATTAGAAGCTTCCAAAGAGATTAAACAAATATGATCAAGTCTAAGTAACCAGTTATAAAATAATACAACTACAAAACTAGAAAAACTTATAAAAATTTAACGAAATAAGGGATCAAATTTCAGTCTAGTCAGGGACTACTACATTTTAGAAAAGATCCTAACAGGAATCATACTAACTATGTGACTGTTACATAGATCCGTGTTTAGCTGTATTATGACATATAGAGACAGGTTGTAAGCAGGTAATATACTTAAGATGGTTTTCATCGTTTCTGTGATACGAGTTAGGTTCAATTAATCCTTAAAATTTAAGTGGGCAACAACTCAGAAATATTTATGCCTCCTATCTATCCTCAAAGCGTATTTGGCTTTCCCCAAGTCACCCCGAATTGACTTCGACCCATAGTGTCTGATTATCTTGTATGTATTCTTCTTCTGTTTCCCGTTCTTTATCTTGCTCTAAGATAGAGAAGTTTTGAATTTATGATCACTAATATGTTACAATAACTCAAATTTTTTTTTTTTTTTTTTTTTTTTTTGAACATATACTTCAAAGTAGAATTTTACTGCAAGTCCCGAATCTGGATCACTGCAGTGTCTTGAAACGCTTTCTTCACGTTAATCAGAACACATATGGGCTCGTGTATGACTGGGTAATCGCTTTTCTGCCTATCATTCGAAAAGATATATATGAAGACACACAAAACTCTTAAGGAGTTTCCACGTAAAATCAAGTAAAATTAGTTTGTATCACATCTATTTTTACGCACCATAAAAAGTTACCATGACATACAATGATTGTCCTAAAGCCTTTTAAGCCTAATAACTTCACCAGTTAAGCACACACAATCAGTATATATATCATTTTCCAAGGTTAGATCAATTTTCTGTTAAACATAGCACATTTACTTCATACGAAGTAATAGACTTGAAAAGTAATTTCATTTCCCTTTAACAAAACTTTTGACTTCAGTCACCCCGATCAAGTCAAAGTCTTCAGGTAAACGGCAATCCTGAAGATCCAATGGATCAACTGGACCGACCACATACCAGTATGTGTCCTTCTAACTATGTGTGACCGACTAATTTTCAGCGACAGAAAGAAAACACATCATAACTGCCCCGGTCACTTTCAGTCATCTGGTTAATGGCGACCCTCATTTTCTAAGTAGAAACGAGGACCAAAACATATCCGTGGATATGTCCGTCAAACGGAGGTAACCGACTAATTTTAAGCAATAGTGACGTTTTTTTTTTTTTTTTTTTTTTTTTTTTTTTTTTTTTAATAAACACAAAGACATGGTTACTCGGGATTGATCATCCCGTTCAGCTCAATTAGGTTTTGAAATCTGGATTTATCAAACGCTTTTGTAAACAAATCAGCAAAATTTTCCAGTGTATCAACCTTTTCGATCTTGATCAGTTTCTTCTCAGCACAATCCCGTATGAAGTGATGACGAATGTCAATATGCTTAGTTTTACTGTGTTTCACGGGATTGTTAATTACTGAGATGGCGGCAGTGTTATCAATTAAAATAGGAGTGAGTAAGAAATTCAGACCATAGTCGCGCAATTGTTGCTGAATCCACAAAACCTGAGAGCAGCAGTTGGATGCTGCCATGTATTCAGCTTCACATGTTGAGATTGCAACTGATGTCTGTTTCTTGCACTGCCAGGAAACTAATCTTCCTCCAAGAAACTGACAGCCTCCTGTGGTTGACTTCCGACTCTGATTGCATCCTCCATAATCAGAATCTGTATATGCCACCAGTTCAACGTCTCCTCCCTTCGGGTACCACAACCCCAGCTTCGGCTTGCCCTTGAGATACCGTAGTATCCTCTTTGCACCTTTCAAATGAGATTCTTTCGGATTTGCCTGAAAACGTGCACAAAGACAAACAGCAAACATTATATCAGGCCTAGAAGCAGTTAAATACATTAATGAACCTATTATCGCCCGATACAGAGTTGGGTCCACATCTGCGTCACCATCTGATTCAGCGCCCAATTTGTGATTGACGCAGATTGGAGTGTCATATGGAGAACTGTCCTCCATCTTGAATCTCTTCAGCACATCATGAACGTACTTCGTCTGATGAATGAACATCCCGTCCTTCTTCTGATCAACCTGCAATCCTAGAAAGAAAGTTAGTTCACCCATAGCACTCATCTCGAATCGTTTCTTCATGACAGCCTCAAAATCCTGACACATGGATGCTCTTGATGCAGCAAAAATGATATCATCCACGTAGACTTGAACCAGCAGGAAGTCACATCCTTCTCTCTTCACAAACAATGTACTGTCGATCAATCCCCTTTCAAAACCATTTTCCAGCAAGTAGTCTGATAACGTTGAATACCAGGCACGAGGTGCCTGATGTAATCCATATAGCGCCTTGCTCAACTTGTATACGTGATCAGGAAAGTCTGGGTCAGGAAAACCCGGAGGTTGCTCAACATACACAACCTCATCAACTTTCCCATTTAGGAACGCGCTCTTCACATCCAACTGAAATACCTTCATCTTTTTAAATGCAGCAAACGCCAAAAACAATCTTATCGCTTCCAAACGGGCGACAGGAGCAAACACCTCATTGTAATCAATACCCTCTTGCTGATTAAATCCTTTAACAACCAGCCTTGCCTTGTTTCTAATGATAATCCCCTTTTCATCCCTCTTGCACTTAAACACCCATTTTGTGCCTATAGCATGCACATTCCTTGGTTTTTCAACCAAAGTCCAGACTTCCATCTTCTCGAATTAAGCCAACTCTTCTTGCATGGTCTCGACCCACGAGCTGTCCTTAAGAGCCATTTGATAATTTTTCGGTTCAATCTGGCTAATAAAGCAGGAGTACAAACATTCGTTCATTATACCCGTTTCTTTTATGCTAGTATAAACACAGGTGTGCTCATTCAAGCTACTTCTGGTTTGTACACTTGAGGTCACATCACCTATAATATTCTCCAAAGGGTGATCTTTGTGAATTCTCGTGGTCGGAACAGCACCGACATGCAAATTATCTTCCAAATTTGAAGAGATCTCATCAATGGTTGTTTCTGGCTGAGAGTGAAATGGATTGATAAACTCATCTTCAGGAAAGGCAGCAGGGGAATCAAAAGTGTTTGATGTGGAAGGTTGACTTTTCTCAATAAGCTGTCGTTGCAATAGATTCTCTTCCTCATCAAGTATCATCTTCGTCACAGCTCTTTCGTCTTCTTCAGAAATTTCCAAATCAGGTACGTTAAACGACTTAAAAAGCTTAACATAGTCGAAAAGCTCAGCAGGTCCATTGCTTGGTTTTGGCGATTGGTAACTAGTAATGTCGGTGTTACAAACCACCTCCACCTTGCAAGTCGACGTATTGAAGACCCGTTTGTTGGGAGTCCCAACTACATAACCGACTAAGATTCCTTCATCAGCTACTTCACCAAATTTCGAATTAGTCTTCAAAATCGAACAAGGAGACCCGAATGGTTCAAGACCGCACAAGTTGGGCTTCCTTCCATGCATAAGCTCGTAACAAGTTTTTCCAAGTCTCTTAACGGTTAACACCCTATTCAGAACATAGCAGGCTGTAGCAACTGCTTCAGCCCAGAACATTACAGGAAGCTTCGAATCTGCCAGCATAGTTCTGGCTCCTTCAATTAACGTTCGGTTCTTCCTTTCAGCCACTCCATTCTGTTGCGGAGTATACGGAGCGCTGTATTGATGTTCAATTCCCTTCTGAAGACAGAAGATTTCCATTTCAAAGTTCTTGAACTCTGTCCCATTGTCACTTCTGATGTATTTAACTGATTTACTCATGACGTTCTCAACTTTTGTAATTAGATTTTTCACCATTTGAGCCGTCTCATCTTTTGTTTTCAGAAAATATACCCACGAATATCGCGAGTAGTCATCAGTGATCACCAAGCAGTAAGAGGTACCTCCTAGACTTTGTACATTCACGGGACCGAAGAGATCCATATGAAGTAGTTCTAGAGTACCGGCAATTGAGTTAATCTTCTTGGTGAGATGGGATTTCTTGTGTTGCTTTCCCTTCTTGCATGTTATACATTTATCTTCAAAGTTAAAACTTTTTAAGGGAACGCCCATCACAAGCCCATTCTTGACAATGAAGTTCATCTTCCGAAGATGAATATGTCCCATTCTCCTGTGCCACAATTCTGATTCTGATTCGCTTGCCTTTGTCATTAAACAAGATTCTCCGGTGGCCATTTCAGTAGATCTCATGTCCATCACATATGTATTCGTTTCACGTGGAGCTTTCATAACTATCCATTCGTCTGGTATCTGAAAACCAGGCTTCAATACTATCGCTTCATTCTTCGTGAAATGGACAGTGTAATCTTTATCACAAATCTGCGACACACTCAGCAGATTGTGCTTTAATTCCTCCACAAAATTCACATTCTCCAGAGTCATTCTCCCATTTGACACTGTTCCTCTACCTGTAATCCTTCCTCCGCTCTCACCAGCAAAACTAACTCTTGCTCCCTGAACAGGTTTTAAGTCTTGCAACAAGTGTTTGTTGCCCGTCATGTGCCGGGAACAGCCGCTATCTACAATCCAAAGATTGTTGGCAGCCCTGTTCAACTGTTCCTGCACAATAAAACAAAGAGTTAGAATCTTGGGACCTAAGACCAATTGGTCTTGGATCGATACGTCCCGTACCCTGGCTTTCTCAAGTTAGCATCAGGATAATTTCTGTAAGTCCTGTTAGGAAATCTCCTTGCAGATTGAGTGTAATGCCTCCCAAACCTATGTGAATTGAAAGTGTTATATCTTGTGGTTTGGTTGAAAAACTGAGGTTTGTTTTTATGAAAACTTGAATTAGTTACATTTTGGTCCTTTGAAAAGTTTTCATTTTTAGCAGTAACAAAATGACGCTTATCCTCAGTTTTATTTGGCCTCACACCTCTGAATCTCGGCTTCAGAGGGCAATCTGCACCTAGATGTCCTAATTTGTTACATCTAAAGCAACACCGACTCTCCTTTTTCTTGTCAAATGTTGGTTTAGATGTAGAGGCAGTGTTACCAGCCGTTCGTCTCACATAAGGTGGGACGTACGGATTGAGTGGAGAACTTTTTTTAGAAATTTCATTTTTATCTCCACCGGTGGGTAACCCTACCTTCTCTTTTGTCTGACCAGATTCAGACAACTTATCCGATTCCGATGAGACTGGACTCGAGACAGAAACTTTCACATTTGAAACAGGCGAACTCGTTTCGCCACAGCTAACACTTGGTTCTATATTTGTAACCTTGATGGGAGTTGTCTGAGTAACCTCGAAATCAACAGATTTCTGAACACTCGGATTATAAGTATAGTTGTGGTTAAAGGGTGGTGGAACCTCATGATAACCGATTCCTCCCCTCTTTGCAGAGGTACCTTGATCACTCACGAGGTGATCAAGGATGGCCGAGGAATTCCTGAACTGCTCAAGTTTGCGGTTCAGTTCCACCACCTTCACCTGGTGGTCAGCAATCTGTTTATCCCGATCAGCAATCAATTTAGTTTTTTCTTCTAAAACTTCATAACTAAGATCAATTATTTCAATTTTCTCAGCAAGTTTAGTTTTTAAGCTTTTGACATCTTTTTCACATGCTTTTATTTTAACTTTAAAACTGTTTTCTCTTGCCTTAGTAAAATGATGATCTTCTTTAAGATTTTTAAATTCAGCATCTAAACGAACATATTGATCAGTTATTGTTGTTAGTTGCTCAGACAAATTCTCACAATTAATACAAATATTCTTATTACGTACCTCGGAGCGATTATCCTTGTCATCTGCCATGAAAGCTGTTTCTTCTTCAGTAGCTTTCTCTTTTCCATCAACCTTCTCACATCCTTCAACTTCAGCCTCAGCCATGTTCGCTTGCTCACCAGATTCATTTGAATGCAGGTTCCAGTTGTACTCACCTGCTTCTCTGGTCAACATGGCATTAATCTCTCTGTTAAATCCAGAGTGTTGTGTAGGCCGACCTTGTCCACGTTCAACTCTTTCATTTCTGCATTCTTTGGCAAAGTGCCCGTATTGCTGACAATTATAGCACCTTACCTTAGATTTGTCGAATCCAGGCCTACCACCAACAAACTTTCTCCCAGTTTTATTCATAAACCGTTTAACTCGCCTCACAATCATTGCCATTTGCCATTGCAAATCCATCTCCTCCAGATCATCAGCATCGATCTGGTCATAATCCTCATCTAGAGCAGCAGGGTCCACAATCTTCCCTTGTATGTAGTTCTCATATGAAGCAATAAAAGAAGCATAGACTGCAAACTGCTCTTCAGCAGATTTGACACTCATTGGCATTTTGGAATAGTTATTGCTTGAGGCATTTGCAGAGAAACCACTTGTGGATGCTTGAGGCTTTGAAGTACTTGATCCTCCAGCAACGAAACAGACATCACCATTCGAGTTTACAGAAACGTTTCCTTCATGAGAAGAGTCAGAACCTGACTCCCCTTTTTAGTAATAAGCAGCTGATTCAGGCCTCGAACTTGAGCCTGAGTTAACCTTTGCACCATACATACCAGGGTCTTGTATCTGATCTGTTGGTGTTTCTTTTCGAACCATATTAAGCTCATAAGTTCTGAGCTTGTTTACTGCCGTTTCCATATCATAATTTGGAAAGTCTCTGTCTTCCCTCATAAGAACGGTGTACATTTCCCACTTCGGTGGGAGAGCATCGAGAAGCTTTTCAACGATCTCTTCTTCTCGGTAAGCAATCGAATAATTGCTAAGCTCTGTCATTAGATGATAGTATCTGGTGATAATATCATCCAGTGATTCGTTCTTCAAAAATTTGAAGACGGAGAACTGAGTCTTCAAAAGTTTAATCTTTGATGCACGGATACCCACGTTCCCCTCGAATCTATTTTCAAGAGCATCCCAAAGCTCTCTCGCAGAAGTGTACTTTCGGAACGTATGGAGAACCTCTTGAGGAAGTGCCATTGTTATCGCAGCATGGGCCTTGCTCTCGGCCTCGTACATTTTCTTTTCTTCGTCCTCCATTTTGCTATACTTCTTAACCACATCACGACCTTCGTATTGCATAGTTGGAGGGATATATCCATCTTGGATGTACACCCACATTTTTGCATCCTGATATTTAATGTATTGGATGAATCTGTCCTTCCATGCCACGAAGTCAGTTCCTTTCATCAACCTCGGGGCCTTAGTGGCTGACCCCGCTTCTACTTCCATCTTGACCAAATCGGAGATGTTAATTGACGACATCTTTGCGAAAACACGAAAATCCGAAAATTTAAAAAAAAAAAAAATCTTCCAAACAGCACAGTAGGCGAAGTTAAGAATAACTTCGCTGAAAGTTAACTTCGCAGGATCTTAAATTCGCTTGACTGGGCGAAGTTAAAAATAACTTCGCTTAGAATGAGCGAACTTAGGAGGTAAGCGAACTTGGGAGGTAAGCGAAGTTGAGGAAAACTTCGCTGAGGCGAACTTATGAGGGTAGGCGAAGTTGTGGTTAACTTCGCTTAATCCTTATATCTTCGCCGAAACCCTACTTCCGGTGACGGCAACTTCGCCTGAAGAACTGTAACTTCGCCCGATGAACAAGGAAACTGTTCAGATCTGATTTCGTCAATCTAGCAGTTTCCGATCGATGTAATGGCTTGAAAATGACTGTCAAACACGAGTATAACACAATCCCAATAAAAACACGTCCCGCGAATAGGTCAAACGAGACGTTTTCTACACCCGCGTGAAATCCCGAACCTCACAATCGAGCCGATGGCTCTGATACCAATTGTAGGCTCCCGGACGGATCGTACACGGGATGTCGCTAACAACGCAGGTGCGGAATCCCTGCGTAGTTAGATACGAGTGCAGAATATGTAAATCAAACACACGAGCAATAACCGAAACACGTTATATTGATAACACGAACACGTGACTCCAGGTCACTATTACAGACACTAGCAAACACGAACACTCAAACTGAACAGCTGAAACGAAACCCTAAAAACCAACTCTCAAACTGTTACGTCTGAACAGTATATAAACCCGACAACTTCGCCTCAGGCGAAGTTGTCTTTAACTTCGCTTGTTCAACAAGTTCGCCTGAGCGAACTTGTTGACAACTTCGCTTGTTACAAAAACATAAACATAATCAAAAACATAATTACATTACAGACTCGATTACAAATGCTAGACTATGAACTACTGACACACATGTACCAACATAACGAGAAGGCTGCGCGGGAGTGGGCCAGTCACCCACCTTGAATGTCATAAAAGTTTCAAAAAGGTGGTAATTGTACATTGTGTATATTTTTATTTTTATTTTGCTCTATAATTTCTAGTTTGTTTATTATTAATGGTATTTTAAGTTACCATCTTAGCAAAAACCAAGTGTGGGGAAATTCTTATGGATTTCTCTTCGACATTATGTTGGGAACAACACGGGTTTTTCATGAATGGAAGTGGAGTTTTAATTAGTAGAGTCTTTGTTTTTAATTTCTCAAAACCATACATTGGGGACAATGTATCCCAAGTGTGGGAATGGGGGAATTTTTAGTTCTTAAAAATTTTTCATATAAAAGAAAAGAGAAAAATTGAAAGAAAAAACACCGGAAAATGGTAAGATAGCGGGTAAAGTTTTGGTCCCTTTTCATGGTCATAATTCCCTCGAAGTCAAGTTTGCTTAGTTGTTTTAAAAACGAGGTTGTGTGGTATTCTAGTCAAGGTTAGCATGCTTTCGGTACAATAACCTGCATAACATGTCCATATCCACTTGTTTATTGGGAAAGTGAAGAGCGGTGATGGATTGGTTATTCTCCGTTAGAACTTGTGCTATCAATACATTTTGAGACCTTAGCTTGGCATAAGTGCAAAAGTGATAGAGGCAATTAGGTTTAAGCCTCGTCTGGATGAGCGTGAGTGTGGGTTTTGGGGGGTTGTGCCTCATGCATTACACATATGAGTGTGGGCAATAAGAGGGGCGGGGGTTGGTTCCCTTATAAAACATTATTGACTTATTCTTTTTATTCAATCAACCTCGATGTTATTTTGCGCGGCTTAGTAGGTATTTCTTTGTATTTGTATTTGTTTTGGTACTAATCAATAGAGATTATTAGGTTTTATGTTTATTTGCAAGTATAAAATGAAAAAAAAAGAGAAAAAAAAAGAAAAGAGAAAAAGAAAAAAAAAGAAAGAAAAACTTGAGAGTCAATGTTCGAAGTAGGGTGTATTGAGTGTTGAGATGCAAGTCAGTAATATTTATAGTTGTTTATGCTATTGTTTACTTAGTTTTGATGTAATAAGCCGGATCGGATTACCTGAGCTACTTTCAATATTCCCTTCCATACCCTTACACCTTGCCCCATTATAACCCGTTTTAAGTCCTCTTGATTTGCATTTGTGTCAAAGCATTTATATAGGTGGAGATTTGATGGTAGTACAAACGTATGCTAGGAGAATTGAGTATTATTGGAATATATGGAACGATCACCGATAAGAGGGTTAATGAGTGACGTGTTATGACCAAAGCATGTTAAAGTTGACCAGAATTCTATGTTTTAAATATAATATTAAGTAATACTAATGCAAACATCTAATAATGAAGGAATAGGGTATGATTTAGGACCTTGACTAAACCGGGTGTGTTGGTATGTTTGGTGGTTGTATTTTGAAAGCAATTGTGGTTTTAAGTGTTGCTTGGGGGCAAGCAACGGTTAAGTGTGGGAATGTGACTAGTGACTCGCAGGGAAGTCGTTAAGTGAGTTAAAAGATATAAATGCATAGACTTAACCAACTTAATTTCATGGAATTAGTTGACTATGGTTACTCATATGTTTGCAGGTAGGAGGAGGTAGAGGATGAAATTACGAGAACGTGGGCGAAAACGGCGAAGAAAACGGAGTTGAAACGAGAAAGATATGAAGAAAACAAGAAAATGAGCAAAATCTCAACCGTGGCCCACGGTCAACACTGTGGACCACGGTCAACCCAGCTCCAATCAGACAGTTTTCACCGTACCGTGTCATTCTAAGCACCGTGGATGGACCGTGGCCCACGGTCTGACTCGTAACAGCCGAGTTTGGGCCACTTTTTAAGCCGTTTTTGAGTGTCTTTTCACATATCTTTCAATCAGAAACATTGGGGAACGTTTTGGAGAGTCAAAGAAATTATCTTTGGGGGTTGTAATCATTATTTTAATGTGTTTGATTCTTTTGATGAAGACAATGGATGCTATGATGATCAACCAAACCATGAGTGGCTAATTGCTTTGGTATTTCTCTTGGGATGTAAAGTTAATTGCAAGACACTTTATGTTATTTGTTCTTGAATTTGGATGGATTGTCTAATTGTTATTTTAGTATGATCATGATGTTTATGTGATTGTTTGTAGTTTGTCTACATTGGTTAAACCTAGTTTTGAATCACACGTTCTTGGTGTCGTTGACAATTGAGATTAAGTGAAAAGAATCAGGGTTGATATTATTGATAGATTGTTAAGTAACAACCTCGTGTTCTAGGAATCCGAGTACTTAGTTCTTGATTAATCACAAACAAGTGCATTTACACAAAACCAAGATAATATGGTTTATCCATTGAATGTTAACATAAGTGTTGAGTAATAACCCGAACCCCGAGAGAAATGCTTGTTTAATCAATCGTTTACAACTTTCGTTTAGTTTATTTAGTTTATAAAATCAAATCAAAATCAACTTGAAAATTACTTTTGTGTCATTTACATTTATATTAGTTTAATTACTAAACTACTCGGTTAATGCATATTCCACAAACTCCTTGTGTTTGATACCCACTAACTGCTATCTATTTAGTTGTATTTGGTTTATTTTTGAGTGAGTCTTCGACCTCACGTAAAATTTACCATGGGCCACGGTCCATCCATGGTGCTTAGAATGACACGGTACGGTGAAAACTGTCTTATTGGAGCTGGGTTGACTGTGGTCCACGGTGTTGACCGTAGGCCACGGTGGAGCTTTTGCTCATTTTCTTGTTTTCTTCATATCTTTCTTGTTTCGATTCCGTTTTCTTCACCGTTTTTGCCCACGTTCTCGTAATTTCATCCTCTACCTCCTCATACCTGCATATATATAAGTAACCTTAGTCAACTAATTCCATGAAATTAAATTGGTTAAGCCAATGCATTTATATATTTTAACTCGCTTAACGGCTTCCCTACGAGTCACACGTCACATGTGTATGATTAAAATATGTTTATGGATCATTTTTAGAGTTTTTGTATGGTTAGAAGTAAATTTTGGTAACTAAACTATGTTTTTATGAAATTAAGCATGTTTAAACAAGTTAATTTTTGATCAAACTAGCTGCTTACCTCAAGGTTTTGTGAAGTTTGGAGAAAGCTCTGATGTTAAATGTCCAGAAGTTGTAGGAAATTCATGTTATAATATCTTAAATTGTATTAATATAAAAAGAATACTTAGGGGGGGGGGGTGCTTCAATGTTGGCGGCCGGGGAGGTATTGGGCCCCCTTTGGGCCCATTTTTTGGCCCGCTTGCCTCTTTTTACATTCCTGACTGTTAAATCCCGAGTCAAATTTTTTTGGGTTCGGTTTCGCCAAGAAAAATATATTGGGTTCGACAAATAGCGTGAAAACGAGTGTTTTTCGGCCAATTTCTTGTAAATTTAAAAAAAACATACTGTTGGTTTGTAAAAATCGAAAATATTTTTATGGATCTCTTAAAGCATCCCAAATAAGTGTTTTGTAAGTCTCTTTCAGCTTAACGGATGATACAATGCTTGTTTCGTAACTATCTTTCGCAATTAAAATCATAGCGTGTAGTTAAACGAGTATGTTTTCGCTTAACTGGTTTGCTTACTAAAGCCATAATATAAATATGTTGGCTTATAATATACGTATATCACTTACAGATGCCCTCCCCTCAGGATATTCGGGTAATAACCAGAACCGTTTGGTTGTTCGTTCGTTCATTACGCAATAAGCGATTAATTGCTTATTCGATACGTAATTACTAAGGTGTACCCGGTTTTGTCACGAATGTCACGCATACACCACCATAACACTATTCAATCATCACAATCATCCATGTTATCATTTGTTCAACAATTAATGAAGCTATTCAAGATTAAGATGCAATGCTAAATCCTTTGTAACCATCTCCGGGAGTAGGGTTGTACTTGTATCTAGACTTTTGGTGTTCTAAACCTTGGTATTGGATTTGGATTTAATTAACCATTTGGTTAGTTAATTTTTGATGTTTGCTTGTACATTTAAACAGTTTTTAGTAATTTAATACTTTGAATATGGGCGGGAAAAAATAGATATGGATCATTGAGAAGGGGACACATGTCCAATTATGAATTCCTTTATTAGAGAGTGTAGATGTAGATGTAGATGTAGATGTAGATGTAGATGTAGAAGTAGATAATCGTGCCCAACATTTGTTTTAGAAATATAATTAATCAAATGCGAGCGACAATTACAAAAGTTACCTTGGGCATATAAAATAAAAAATCCCCCTATATAATAAAAGACAATCTCGTAGGCCGCTTGCCCCCTTCTCCTTAAACATGCTAATGTGTCACTCATATATTCAATATGTTGACGCGTCACTTTTTTAAGCAACGGTCACCAAAAAATCTAGTTCATCAATCCATTCAATTTTTAGAAACCCTAAAACATATCACAAACATATGGTCTCTTCTGTCTCCTCTTTGCCTCTTCTTCTTTCTTCTCCAACCCTAAATCAAATCGTCGTTCATCTATGCTACTACCATATTTCACTCCATCAAATTAACCTTGGCTTCCCGAATAACCTACGATTCATTTACTTGATGAGCGTTCCCCTGATTTCAAGGTACGACTCTTTCTACAAACTTTAGATCTGCTTAATTTGTTAATTTTTCTTGAAATTAATTAGTATCATTACTTTGATTACGTTATGACTTCCTTTTGTTTCACTTTTTTTATAGGTTTGACAAATATCAAAAAAACTGAACACTCATAGAACGAATAGGTCAAATCCTAACTATGTTATACTTGATGAACACATAATTAAATGGTATGAGTTTATTTTTTCAAACTTTAGATCTGGTTCATTTGTTAATTTTTTTTTTGAAATTTATTAGTATCTTAGTATCATTACTTTGATTATATTACTTTGATTATGTTTTGACTTCCTTTTCTTTCATTTTTTTATAGGTTTCACAAGCAACCAAATGCGATGCTCATCTAATGAAACGGTCATACCCTAACTAAGTTGTACTTGACAAATTGCTAATTTCACAATATGAGAGCTATGTCAAATTTTAGATCTGGTAACTTTCTCAATTTTTGGTAAAAAAACATTAATTGTTACGAGTTAGTCATTAATTTATTCTTAATTTGTGTGTTCAGTTTTTCAAAAGTTTCATTCTTGATTTGCACATATTGTGAAAAAATAAAACCCATAACTTGAATTTGCAATTATAAAACAAAATTTCAATAAAAAAATTGGTTTTTCATTTTTTAAAGGTTTGGTTTAGTTTTCGGTACATGAAAAAAACCGAAACCGAACCTGAAACTCGGTCATATGAAAAACCAAAAACTATTGGTTATTCAATAAATAAGGGCTTTATATTTTTAAATATTTTGATTTCAGGAATTCAAGCTTTGATCTCGAGACGTTTCGTGTTGACCCGTAACACAGTGTTATGTATTTTCATGCTCATATGTGGCTTCTCTTCATGCATGGTATGCTGATCATTGGTTCCTTGCTCTAGTAATTATCTTTATATGTTTATACAAAGTTTGGTTTTTCAATTATTAAAGCCGTTTGGTTTTTTATTTTCACAACGAGTTTGGTTCGGTTTCAGTTTTTTAGTTTTTTTAATAAATTTAAAAAGACCGAATTCGATAACAAAACCTAGTTTTGAGTGCAAAGGGAAGCGTGTGATCATACTTATTGAGGATACCACGTGCAAATAAGTTTTGAGAAAGTAATCAAGTAAGCACACAAGTCAATGATATGAATTTTAGTTTTGTAAATGAATAAGTAGTTGTTTTGATAGGATATATATGCTGCCCCAAAAATGAAAAAGTGTAAAAAGGGGTGTGAGAAACTGACAAGGTTCAGTTCAACGTGTGATTCTAGATAAATAAATAACTAGGATTAAAATGAGCTTGAGGAAAAATAAGAAAAGTTGGTCGTCATGTTCGGTTTATAAGTTCTTAAATGAAAAGTTTAAAAATAATTTTATTCTATTTCTTTTTAAGCTAAATGAAAAAAATTAGTTACTTGATTTTTTAATTAATTTATTTTAGGTTAGAGTATTTATTAGTTAATTTTTAATGAGTTCGGTTTGTTTCCGAACTGAAAATTATTTAAGAAAATAAGTTAAACGTGAGGTTCGTTTTTGGTCGGACATTAATCTGGTTTTGAGTTAGGTTTATATCTAACATATTTGAAATGATAAGATAAAAGTAATGTTTGAAAAGGTTTAGTTTGGTTTATTAGTTTTGCAAAAGTTAGTTTTTAACAAAAAATTTATATAACCATGAAACATAACCATGGTTGTCAAGGTTTAAGGTAACAACTCAATGATGATCACTTGGTATGTTGTACGAAAATAATAACTTTATCAGAGGATGGAATACCAAGAGAGAAAGAAGAACTTGATCGGGTTGACTTTCTTGGTCAAACTTGAATTTTATGGAGAAGCAAGAACACAATAGAGAGAGTAGGATGTTGTGGTAGACAAATTAGTAGAAGCTTAGAAGGGTTTATATATGAGGAATTTAGTTAATAATAATGTTGGAGGTGTAAATGCAAAGAATAGTCAAAAGGCTAGTCTTTTGCACCATAAAGATGCAAATTTGACCAAATTGGTGAAGGAAACTAATAATTATCAACTAGATATAGGTTTGGGTACAAAATATATGAATGAAACTTGGGATTAGTTTTATAACGACATAATAAATAATAAACATGATCATAAAATCATAATGAACATGCATACTCAATAAATTCACCATTTTTTTAATAAATGAAAATCTGAAAAGTTTCAAAATTTCAAAATGGGTCGGGTTTTCGGGTTTGAAAATTAACGAATGTTACAGGATTCACAACTTTTAGAAATTTCGTCCCGAAATAAAAATAAAAATAAAACTTAAAAAAAACTAGTACATGGTGTTGTTAACAATTACACACACACACAATTAAATAAAAAGAATAACGTCGATCTTTAAATGGTCCAAAAGGTGCCACAAATGGGAATATCGTAAGGACACTTATATATAGGTTGTACCAGCGACGTATCCACCATGCCCTTATCATACTGCATTTTTCCCGTTTTTCCAAAATCATTCGAAGTTTCGAGTTATTGCACACAACCGTACTTATTATGTTTTCCGTGGAGAACTTTGATAATTACGTGTCGATCCATAATTACATTTATCGTCCGATGGTCCACAAAATCCATCCCTGTTAGGACCAGGATCTCGTGTTATACTAATAATAGTCGACAAGAACACACACAAGATCTAGATATGAAGACCCTCTAATTATACCTGCGGAATCAGTATAATCAAGGTGTTGGATTGAATAAATGATTGTAAAAGCAAACAAACACAATAAACACAAAGATTCCAATATATTATGATGAATCGTTCAAGAACAGTGGAATAGTTTATAGGATTTGCATGGAATGCCTAGGTGTATTCGATGACGGCTGTACTAGGTTATATAAATGAGGTATATTCTCTTATTAATCGTTTATGCAACCATACCCTATTAGGTAAACCTAGTATTCTATTTATAGGCCCATAGACATTCATTTTAGAAACCCTAATGATTACATAATGACTGAAAAATAAATACAAGTGTAAAACAAGTCTTCGAGTATGATATATCCTTGTTGAGCAAACCATATAATACAGAGTATGCTTGAAACATGTCTTCGAGCAGACTTTACTTAGAATATTTTCCTTAGAAAAATATTCTACTCCAGCAGACTTCAATCTTTATAATAGGGCTGCGCATTTAAGAAAACCCGACCCGCGTAACACCCGACCCGGACCGAAAACCCGAAATTCTTAAAACCATGAACCGAAGACAGGACCTGTAGGAGGTGACCGGTCTCGGTTACGCGTCGGTTTTCCGAACCCGGTTAGTTGGTGAAAACCGAAGACCGATCTGGATGGCCAAAAGCTCAATCGCATACTTGATTTGGTTGGCCAACATCTCAATTGCAGTATCGATTTGGGTAGAATCAGATCAATTCATAATGTGTGTCATTAAATTGAAATAGGAACGCTAACCATTGCCTTGGATTTGGATCAAATTCATTATGTGTGCTACAAAATTGAGTTGTCAAAAGTACACTTACTAGAAGAAGAGAAGGAAGAAGAAGTAGCAGTCTGTGGAACTATGGACGGTGACGGTGAGGAGGGATGATAAACTTATATGTAAAATACAAATAAAGTAACTAACATTTTCAATCTGGTTTTAAACGAACTGGATATGAATAAACTATTATAAAAAAATTATCTTTTTAATAGAAATTAAAACCATTCATTTTCTAGACACAAATAAAAAGGAGGGTAGGATGCTTTTTATATTCCCCGTGTACAAAGTGTTTGTTCTTTACTTTCACTTTCAATCCTTACTCTCTCTTCTCTCAAATCTACTTTTTTTTCTTTAAACATGGAGTTCATATTATACTGAGTTTACAAGTTTACAAATTATTATGAAGATCTCTAGGTAATTCTTACTTGAAAAGAGTGATCTTCAAATCTTACATATTCATACATATTATAGAATATAACGACGAAGAAGATGATTTAGACAAAGATGGGCAAATATCGGTTCTGGGGGTTTGTTTTAGTCTTCACGGGTAATTACCCGAACCCGACCCGAGACCGATCAGTTTAGATTTGAAGGACCGAATGCTTATGTACAATATTAGGGTCGGTCCGGTATCGGGTTTTTTCAGGCCAGTTCATATGGTTTTTTCTGTCCGACCCTAATTCTGCACACCCCTACTTTATAACATATTCAAACTTTGCTTGAATAGGCCCCACGAGCAAACATGTTCTTCTTGACCTCTTCAATCTTTCCTTAGGATTTATTGAAGCATACTCGGGTACTAAAACTTGCTCGAGATTGAACCATGCTCGAAGCTTTACTTAGAACATATTGAGATCATCCTTATATCCATGCTCGACCCACCAAGATGCTTGTACAACTTGGTTTAAGTTGGATAGATCAAGTGTTTGCTCGGATAGCAAACTGTGCTTGATGAAGAACATCCTTGCTCGATGAAGTGTAGCTTGCTCGAAGCTTTCAACACTTAGAATAACGCGAAAATATTAAGTCAAACAAGTAAATGAAACTATTGAAGTTTAACAAAATAAGCGTTGTTATTGAAATTACAACGGAATGAGTGGAAATATGGCGTAACACAAAATAATTAAAATAATGACTGACAAACATTAAAGTCATAAACATCGCAATAATTAAAGGAAATATTGGAGTCAAGAATAACAGAGTAAATAAATGTGGCATTGAGCCACCAAAATATAAACACATAAGTCGATAAAGCATTGAGTTATAGAATAAGATAGATAAACGAAACTTTAATATCAAAATATCCAAATAGATTAGGTTCTTGGAGTTAATAATGACTCGTTAAACAAATGAAAATTTTCAATAAATAAAATATCAGTATGAATAAGGGCTACATTGAGATTAAGAATAACAAAATAAATAATTGAAATTTCGAGATCAAAGTAAAACATTGGTCTCAAATTGATAAACATTAAGATCAAGAACAAAATAAACTTCGAGATCAAGGTAAAACATTGGCGTGAATTGATAAACATTGAGATAAAAAACAAAAAAAACTTCGAGATCAAGGTAAAACATTAGTTTTGAATTGGTGAAACATTGAGATCAAGAAAAACAAAATGATTCGAATAACACATTGAGCGGAAATAGAACCAAACAAAATAACCAAAACAATTTGTGTAAAAATAATAAACTCAACATGTGCATGTGACTCAATTGGATAACTATAAACATAGCCCCGATTTTAAGTAGACGAATCCGTTCAGAAGTAACCAGTCATAGATAGTCAAATGTAGGAATACGGTTTCTATTAGATAACTATGTACATAAACATGTTCATAGTCCCAATTTCTACTAAACGATTACGTTTATGGGAAATCGGTTATAGACCGCGAGATCGAAATAAAAAAAGTAAACCGGTTCAAAAGTATAGCTATAAATGATGTATGAAAATAGCTCACGAATCAACGAATAATCAAACTCAATATAAATTTCGTAAACAACCTTCGAAAGAATTCAGTACATAAAATTATTTCGATTATGTCCAAATATAAATACACACACACACATGAAAAAGAAATAAAGAAACACAAAAGGTTGCTTGCGATGCTTGTCTTCTAGAAGGTGGTTTTATAAAATGAAAGTTAATGTGGGGGCGATGTCATGATTTCTTAATCGAAACTCATTGGTGTTGACAAATTAGGGAAAAAATAATTTCTAAGACTCGTTCAAGTTTGTGAAAATCAATTGTAAAAACGTGTTGTTTTTATAAGTTAAGGAAAATTATAATAATAATAATTTGGATGAAAAAAGAATAGATACTTAGCTAGCACAATAAATTCACAATCCAACCTAAACCAGTTTTTTAGTAGAGCAACAAATCTTACCCTTGTAAAACTAAAGAGGAATTAAGGTAGCGTTTGGTAGAAGGGATGAGAGGCGGAATGGAATGGGTCATTTCAAAGAAATGAAAAAAATCATGTTTGGTTGTCATGTGGTAATGGAATGAACCATTCCATAATGAATGAAATTCCTTTTAAATATAAGATTTTCATTCTTTAAGGAGTATGTGTTTTTTTTTCATTCCTCCAAGGAATGGAATCAACAACAACAATATTATGATTATTATTATATTATAATTATTATTACAAATTATTATATTATTGTTACTAATTTTATTATACTATCATTATTTTTATATTATAATATAACAATTATTATATTAGAGTTATCATCGTATTCTCAATATTATTAAAATTATTTGACGAGTCAATGCTTCACAACACGTATGCGTGATTCAACATTTTTATGATTATTTTATTCGATTTAGTGGTCTCGTTGAAGCGCGCAGGTCTTAAAAATGAGTTAATACGAGTATTCATATTATTAATATTATTTATTATTATTATTATTACAAGTAGTAGTAGTAGTAGTAGTAGTAGTAGTAGTAGTAGTAGTAGTAGTAGTAGTAGTAATAAAGGGATGATCATTCCATTCGTGTATGGTAACCAAACATGACAAAGAAATGGTAATGGTCCATCTCATTCCCTCATCCATTCCATTCTCCTATCCATTCTATTACGTCATACCAAACATACCCTAATAGTATAGTGATAAAAGTTGTTTGCAGCTTTCTTCGAATTACTAAAACTTTGAATTGTTTGAGAGATTTTGTTTATTATTGGAAATTAGAAATTGAAGTGAAAAGTAAAAGTGATTTATAAGACATATAAGAAAGTTAATAGAAAATTACCGAAAATAAATGATAATTTATATTAACTAGTAAATGTTTCCGCACATTGCGTCGAGAGCTTTGATACATATTATCCATCACGTCGGGAGAAGTTGATAAAAAATACTGTGAATAAAGTTTGTGCATGCATTATGGTGACTTTGTTTTTATTAAAATTTATATCAAAACATAGGTAGACATAAGTTGTCTTTTAAAAAAAAAACTAAGTTTTCGTGAAGAAAACAAAAATATATTATATTTCGCATGTCTTTTGGTCAAGCATTGCATGAGCTCGGTAGTGAATTGAATTTATATCGAAGCGTACATGGGAACATTGTCATTTGTATTCAAATTTAGAGTAACATTGCGTTGCGAAAAAGTAAAAAATATATTATATTTGACCAAGATCGGTTTCGAACAAAACTTATACTGAAATGCAAATTAAAATAAACACCCCACAATTGTATATTCAGAATTTAAGAAAACATAGTATTTTAAAATTTGTAAAGGAAAATAATACATGCTAAAAATTAGACATAATTACATAGATGTTTGTGTTTTGAGTAAAGTAACACATTTGGGTACTAAGATTTTAAAGTAACAAGTTTGGGTTTAATATTTCAATTTGTAACTAGTTTGGGTATTGGCATTAACCTCTATTAACTTTTCTATTAAATTCTAACAAAATGACTAAAATATCCATGGATATTAAAAAACCAATTAAAAGTTAAAAATAAATAGAACGTATCGTCTTATCAAGAGCTCTTTCTTTTTTACCTTTCACCGTGAACCTCCCTGTTTTGTCCTTCTTATCGTGTTGCAAATTAAATAAACAAATAAAACCAAAATCTGTTAAACCCAAATCCAACTAAAATCAAAGTTAAGGGGTGGACATAATGAGTTTGAAGATATTCTACTACAATTACTACATGGGTATTTGGATTCACCAACAACAAACCAACAACATATATGCATTGGGATATGGGTTCACGATAACCACCACCAAAAATCTAGAGAGAGACCATGAACGATATCATTGTTCAAAAACATTAGTCGCGACAAGATTTCTGATGAATAATTACAAATATGTATTAAATAACATAAATATAAAACAAAAATAAATGATTGTATATAACTACTATACTTTTAAGTAAATTACATAATAAGCTTCTCACAAAATCAAGTTACATAATTAGTCTTACAAATTTGAAAATATTGAAATGCCCTTAAGCCTAATAGAAGAAGTTAATGTTAATACCCAAACTCATTACGAAATTGACAACTTAAAACCCAAACTTGTTACTTTAAAACCTTAATTAATAGACAGAATTACAATTTTTATTAGTTAAACATTGTCAATTTATGGATCATGTCCTTTAAAAAGTTTGCTTTCATTCATTGTCCGTTAAATGACAAAGTACCTTGATTTTTGTCCTTTAACTTAACTGTCATCCAAAAAAACCCGTTAAGTGCAAGCATGAAAGGGTAAAACGGTAATTCCAAACCTTTATTATTAATAATTAATAAAAATTTTAATATATATTATTTTACTTCTCTCTGTCACACAAACAGTTGCATATTTTCCAGTCTTCCACATCCACACTCCCACCCCCACCCCAGTCCCCACCTTCTTCTCTGGCCAACCCTCGCCGGCGCACAACATCGAACATGTGCACACACTTTCTGCTCTACTTTGTATAAATCGACATGATCCATAAATTAACAATGTTTAAAGGACAAAAATTGTATTTCTGTCTAATTAATACCCAAGGTGTAAATTTACTCAAAAGCAAATGCACCATCTATGTAAAAGTGTCTAAAAATTAATTATATAAATAAAAAGGATATTAAAATAAAACTTGAAAACGAATGGAGTTAACCTTGAAAATAAATATTTGCTATGGAGAGGCGTCTATCTTGAAATTAGTTAACTATTGTTAAAAAGTTGAAAAAGCCTTGTACCTAGCCACCTATGTGAAGACATAATTCGTTTATTTCTTATACTATTTCATGAATAGTATTTATTGTGAGATACTACCATTTTGTTTTAAATATACATACATACATAGGGTGAAGATCCTAAAAAAACTTTTGACAGTTGAGAACTTTAAAAACCATTTTATACCACAAAAAAAACTTTTAAAAAAAAATTATAAAACAAAAATAAACGAAAATTTTCAAAAAGTAAAAAAAACCAAAACGTTTATCTAGAATCCCGATTTCATAAAAAATATTGGTTTTGCTAAATTATACATATATGTATAATACTATTAAACACATATATACATATATGCATATATTCATATTATTTTTATACGCATGTATAATTAAGATACATGTTATGCACATATGTGTATATTATGTAATTTGAAATTAAATTATAATATACATATATGTATAATTTAACAAAACTGAGATTTTTATTTTTTTTAATTTTTTTATGAAACTGGGATTCTAGATAAATGTTTTGGTTTTTTTACTTTTTTATTTTCGTATTTGTTTTGCTTTTATAAATGTTTTTATTATTTTTTCTTGAATGGTTTTTTTTGTTGTCCAAAATGGTTCTCGAAGTTCTTAATTTCCAATTGGTTATCACATGATCCCAATCCTATATATATATATGAGAAAGTTAATGTACAAATGAAATTAACGTGTTAATTGTGAGAATCACGTAGAGTAGTTATATATACAAGTAGAGTAATTATGTAATTACTCTATGGTATAATTACATAATTACTATACTTGTATATATAATTTCTATACTTGATTCTTACAATTAACATGTTATTTTATTTGTATTTGATAGACCCTGTATAATATAATGCCCTTATTGACTAATATTATTATATATAGAATAAATGATGATTTTAATTTTGTAACAATATTTCAATGCTATTAATGCCATTTAATAGGCTTGAACTTTTGCAAACGATTTATCAATATAGGTGCCAAGTGACACACAATAAAGAATTTTTTACCAAAGTAGTGTTGATGGAAAAAGTATTTATCATTTTGGTGTTTCATGAAAAATATTTACCAAACTAGTGTTTTGTATTTATTTTATATTCATCTTTATTTTTAAATTCTTTTATTGGAGTCTTTTAATTTTTTTATTTAATTAATCGATTATTTATTTTTTATAACATAATGCTTATGTATATTTTTATTCATCAATCCAGTATCTTCTTTTTTTTATATATATTTCTTAGCAGCCAGCTTTTCTTTTCTTTCTTTCTTTTTATTTTATTTTTATTTTCACTGATTGTTATCTTTTCCTCTTATTTTATTTTTTATCTACTATTGTAGAATATAAAAACAAATAAATCATCTAAATAAATTCAAAATGAAATAAGAAACATAAAAAGATAACCAATATTAAAACTTAACCTGCTACGAGCCACGAGTCTTAATATCAAATATAAACAAAAATATGAAATTCAAAGAACACAAACAAAAAGGCAAAAAAGCCAAATGAAGTTGAGTCGCTACCGATCTCTACAACTATAAACAAATTTAAAAAAAATGTGTAAAATAAACTGAATATGCTACATTGAACATATTTAAAACGAAAAGAATCCAGAACATCAGTACCAGTTAGGTTCGTTACCGTACCGGAACTTAACCCAAAAATAAATTCGTAAATGAACATATTTAAAACAAAAAAATAACATAATTTGGTAAAACCCAGACGTTGCGGTGATTATTTGACGTGGATTTGATCGGTATCGGTTAGGTTCGTCAAAGTCTCGAAACTAAACCTAAAAAATAAATAAAATTCGTAAAATGAATATATTTAAATAAAAGCAAAAAATATATACATTTGAAAACAATTAAAAAAAAGAAATAAAAAGAATAGCAACGAGATTAAAAAAAAGATAAGAAAAGTTTTGTTGATAAAATATAAAAAAAGGTTAACTAATATAAAAATAATAAAAAAGAAACTCTAATATGATGATTTAATAATAAAAGATGAATAGAAAATAAAGGAAAATACTAGTTTGGTAAATAATTTTCATGGAACACCAAAATAGTAAATACTTTTTTCACCAACACTAGTTTAGTAAAAAACACCACAATAAATATAATTGATACTGATGAAATTAATGTTTACTCGCCGTTACATTGTTACAACGCTCAAATTTAACCAGCTAAATTCTCCGTGTAACATACACAGAGAAATCTTTAAAGTGCAAAATCAATATATAACTCTATGTCATCAGGTGTAAGAGTAAAATCAAACTACTTTGGTTGTTGATAGTAATTTATATAAGTCCTTTATTTATTTATTTTTTTATGTAATTTATAAAGGTGAATTAGCAACCAAATTCAATTAACCAGGTGCTTGTTGATAGTGGTGGAATTTAGAGCATTGATGGTATAATCAAACTACTTTTGTACTGCAAATTAAGAGTGTAGTACACATGAAATGAGACATTATGTGATGTATCTAGTACAACCCAAATCTAGGTTTAAAACATGTTTTTGTACTAAGATATTAGTAAGACCCAATTACAAATTTGTCCTTTAAAATAAGACGAATTACGGTTCGTGTCCTTTTTTTAGTTTCCTTGCAGGCGGTGTACTTTAAACTTTTTTTTCCTACAAGTTTTGTCCTTTACGCTAACTGGGTTAGAAAAAGTTAGTTAAATCCCATCACGTGAGGCACATATGAGGGTAGTTTTGTCCTTTCATATATCTCTGCAACTAAACCCCCCTTTATCAGTCTTCCCCCTCTTTTTAACCCAACCCCACCTTCAATCGATCAGGGTACGATTAGGACTTCAATCAATTAGGGTTCGATGCGAAATTCAAATACCAGGGCTCAATTGATGATGGCTTACTGTGTTTGTGGCAAGGTAGCAGTTGTTCGCACTTCATGGACTGATAGAAATCCAGGTCGTCGGTTTTTCTCTTGTCCGGATATGGTAAGTGTGTAAGTCGATTTAAGTTCCAGTCAATTGTTTATACTTCATGTTTCTCCTCTTTTCCAGACATCGGATTGCCCCTTTCTTGGATGGCGTGACCCACCAATGTGTGAACGGGCATTGGAGATTATCCCGGGCTTATTGAAGTCGAAAAACAAGGTTGAACAAAGTTTAGAGAGTTATAAAGAACAAGCAAGGAAGATGAAGAACAGATTGGTCATTAGTTGGATCATTTTCATTGCAATTGTAATTGCAATGAAAATGTAACTAGTTGACTGAATTTGAAGTTGTTGACTATTTGTATTTTGACTTTATTAGTTAATTTAGGACTTTATGCAGTTTAAGTATTATGTATTTTGACTTTATTTTGGATGTAATTTTGGATCCCTTTTAAGCAATGTATCA
Organism: Bidens hawaiensis; assembly: GCF_021521415.1. Lineage (NCBI taxonomy): Eukaryota > Viridiplantae > Streptophyta > Magnoliopsida > Asterales > Asteraceae > Bidens > Bidens hawaiensis. The sequence goes on from NW_027500373.1 coordinate 61,220, forward strand.
TCAGTTTATTTTGGATTTAATTTGGATCTTTGGTTAGTTTATTTTGGACTTTTGGATGGATGCTATACACAATCTGCACATTGTGCACTATCTACACATGATGCACAATCTGCACATTGTGCACTATCTACACATCCATCTACAACATCCATAAACCATAAACCAAGAGATGAATACTGCATAATATGACATGATCTGATCCAAGGGCAAATAAGTAAAAACTGCACAATATGCACAAAAAGATGAATGAGTCATCTGCACAAACATCCATCTGCCAAACCATTAAATTATGTAAAATCTGATCCAAGGGCAAATATGTCCAAACCCTTAAAATAAGTAATATCTGATCCATCTGCAGTTCTGCACAACCATTACCAACAACCATAAATGCAAACAACAACCAAGTTAAATAATGAACAACCATATTAAAAGCTACTTGTCATTTAACAACTACTAAACATTAATCAACCATATTAAAGTCAACAACTTAAAGCAACATTAGTCCAGACAACAACTTAATACATCCATACCATGAAAAACTTGAAAAAAAGTCTAACAACTTAAAAATATCCATACCATAAAGTCATAAAAACTATAAAAACAGTCAAACAGTAGGCACATTAATCAGCAAGATTTTTCATGCATGATCTCTTGTTGTGACCCTTTTGACCACATGTCCCACAAGTGTTTGATCCTTTTGGCTTTGTCTTTCTCACTGCCTTCACTTTCTGACCTTCACCCTCCACAGCCTTTCCCTTACCCTTTGCATCAACCTTTCCCTTGCCCTTTGCATCAACCTTTGACTTTTTCCTTGAACCACCATCTTCCCTTTCCACTGCTGACTTTTTCCTTGATTTCTTTGGCCTTCCAGTTTGCTTTTTGAATTTAGGAGCTGTGATCTGGATTGGGACTTGTGATGTGGGCCACATACTCATACCATTGATGGGATACACCTTGTAGCTATACACTGCCTTCCACCTATCCATTGTGTAAATTGGTTTGACAAATGTTTCTGGCCTGCCAACAGATCTGTCATGTGCACCCTTCACCCAAATACATGCCACCACATGTCTACAAGGTATCCCAGTTATCTCCCATCTCCTACATGCACATGTACTTGTGCTCATGTTCACTACACACTGATCACCATATGGACCTGTTACCTGATAATGATCCTCACCATTCCAATGCACAGAGTACCTATCATCCAAATATGTAAACCATTCACATCATTTACAAGACAAGTAAATATTCACATACAACTCAACTGCTTGCTTCCTTCTTCACTGACTCCATAATTTGTGTAGCATATGGTGTTAGTAACCCTAATGACCTATCAATTACCTTCAACACAGTAACAATCTTCCTCATCACATATTCTCTGATGTATTCCAGCAATGTGATAATAGGCTTGTCCCTTCCATCTACCAGCTTTGAATTGAAACATTCACACATATTGTTGGTCAACACATCAGACATTGCTCTACCTATTATAACAAAACACAACAGATAAAGGACAAAACTTGAAAGTTATGAGAGAATAAAGGATACAAAATTAAAAACTTACCAGAGAAGTGTGACCTTGACCATGTTTCTGGTGGGATCTTAGATACCCAAAGATGACACCTTTTGTTCAAGTTTTTTAGGTTGTTCATCTCTCTCTTATAGTGTGTAGGTGATGTACATCTAGCCAGCTTCCAAAGAGCATCCCTTAAAAGCTTTCCTTTGAAGAGTGATCTTAGGTTATCTTCAATGTGCCTCACACAAAACCTATGCTCTGCAGAAGGAAACAACTTATCTACAGCCTGTATAAGACCCTTTTGCCTGTCACTCATAAAGGTAAACTTGGATCTGTTGTTTATATCCAAGTCATCACCAAGGCATTCCAAGAACCATTCCCAAGAGTTCAATGTTTCAGCTTCAACTACAGCATATGCAACAGGGTAGTATCCATTGTTTGGATCTAGAGCAACTGCTGTTAAAAGTTGACCAGGCCAAGCACTTTTAAGGAAAGCCCCATCCAGTCCCAACAGATCCCTACCTATTGCTTTGAACCCCTTTTTCAAAGACCCCAAACAGATGTATATCCTCTTGAATTGTCTTGTCTCAGATGTTGGATCTGAGCATTCTTCTAATTCAAGCTTCACTGTTGTATCTGGATTAGTCCTCTTCAACTCTTCAATATAATCCCTCAATAACCCATATTGGCCTCTGAAATTTCCAATTATATGTTCCCTGGCCAACATCTTTGCCCTATAAGCTTTCATCTCAGACACACCAACTTCAAACCTCCTTTGAAACCTTTCTTTGATGGATTTAACTTTCAGCTTTGGGTCATCTTGAAGATCAGTAACCAAATGGTTTGAGAGGAACCCGGCTGTGCAAGCATAAATTTCTCTAGATTGAAGGCATTTATGTTCATTTATCAACCTTGTAATTTTCCATGAAGCTGTTCTCTTTTGGTATGACAACAACAGTACCCAAGGGCATCTAATAACAAGTGGGTCTTTCCTTTTTCCCCTACCCCCAATATTTTTCTGGACTGGTCCCTCATCTATATTAGCACTGCTAGATCCAACCCCCTGCATGTGGGACCCATCTTCCATATCTCCTTCACACACAGCCCTCACCCTTACCAAATCATCTTTTCTTATCCTAATTTGTCTTATTGTTTCAACTGCATGTGCCTTGATCATATCCTTCACCTCTGCTTTTGTACCAAAAACTTGTCCCACATGGAAAAGATAATCCATGTCCCCCTCATTTCTTTGTTTCTCATTATACATCCTATCATTATCCAACATCACATCATCCATTTCTATGTCCAAACCCTCTAAACTACAATTTGCATCCTGCTGTTCAACTTCAAAATCAGTATGCAGTCTGAAATCCCTCATATCTACATCTACATCATGTGTTTCACCATCTTCATAGTTGAAGTCACTATCTGAATCACTTTCTGAATCTTCATCACCATCCCTAGTTTTCTTAACATTTTTAGATTTCTTTTTGTTCTTAGATTTCTTCACATTCTTTGGTTTCTTAACTGGACAACCCTCTAGATGTTCATCATCATTAGAACTCTCATCTCTCATTTCATAGTTAGAATCCCTACTATCATCAGTTCCACTTTCATCTGAACTTGAAGACTCATCTCCACTTTCTTCATCTGAAATTGAAGAATCTTCACTATCTCCATCCCCACCTCCATTGTAATCCATATCCACCTCCATCCCCACCTCCATCTACATCACCATTGTAATCAATCTCCACCTCATTTGTAGGTTGCACACCAAAAGCATCCTCTCCAAACATAGGGTCAAATTCTGGATCCTCATGACATATATCAATCTGGTCTTGTTGTTCAACAACACCAACATTATTCTCTTCTTGAACATTCACATTTGCATCCTGTTTGTCTTGTTCCACAACTACCTTTTGAACAACAACCTCATTTGTGCTATCTTGCCATTCCAACAACAACCTTTTCTTAACTGAGTTTGCTTTATCTAGTACGACCTCACTTGCAAGAAACTCCTCATCTGTTATCTCTTCAATGGTAAACTTTGAGGGTGAGCAGAAGTATGTGTGTACAGAGGTGAACTCATGCTCAACATACACATTCATTAACTGATTAAAAGCTCTAATATACTTAGCAAATCCCCTAACATCATCATCACTTCCCAAAGCTCTAAGCCCCCAATCCAATTCTGAACCCGGTACTACATAATGGTAGAATCTAACCTTATCTGTAGGATAGGATAATTCAAGCAAGATTCGATCAAGCTCGTGAACTGAAAACTTGTCAATATCTAGCATGTCAACAAAATGGACAACGGCTCTGTTATAAACCCGTCCAGGAAATTTGGTGAAACTGCCACCATGGTGCAGCTTGATCGTGAACAAATGTGGATTATTTACTACACAAACAAGATTAAACAGCTGTTAGTTAAATAAACCCAATTATAAACCCTAAAATTATAAACCCTAAAGTTTTAACTTACCATAAAACGCATCAGCATTTGATTGTTCATCATCTTCACGAATGTAGAATCGAGGAGGAGGAGGATCATCCATCTTACGTTTTTAAGTTTTGAGAATGATGTGCAATTTAAGGTATTAACTGTCGGGTTGTTGAGTCGAGTCGGATACGAGGGTTTTTAATCGCCGGGAATTGAATCGATTGAAAGGGAGGGGGAAGATTGATAAAGGGGGTTTAGTTGCAGAGATATATGAAAGGACAAAACTACCCTCACATGCGCCTCACGTGATGGGATTTAACTGACTTTTTCTAAACCAGTTAGCGTAAAGGACAAAACTTGTAGGAAAAAAAAGTTTAAAGTACACCGCCTGCAAAGAAACTAAAAAAAGGACACGAACCGTAATTCGTCTTATTTTAAAGGACAAAATTTGTAATTGGGTCTTAATAATATCTTAGTACAAAAACATGTTTTAAACCTAGATTTGGGTTGTACTAGATACATCACATAATGTCTCATTTCATGTGTACTACACTCTTAATTTGCAGTACAAAAGTAGTTTGATTATACCATCAATGCTCTAAATTCCACCACTATCAACAAGCACCTGGTTAATTGAATTTGGTTGCTAATTTACCTTTATAAATTCAAATCTTTCAGACCCTAGCCTTTATGCACCAGCACCACCTCTCCACAATCATTGCACCCAAAAAAAACATTTATTTTATTATCGATCAGGAAGATGGAGATGGAGCAGATACGCGACGAGAATGACAACGTTGTTGTTAAAAGGTTGCCACCGTGGACTGCGAACATAACATGTCGCGGACTCGTTGCGAGTGTTGTGATTGGTGTGGTTTATAGTGTCATTGTAATGAAGCTGAATCTGACTACTGGTCTTGTACCGAATCTAAATGTGTCTGTAGCTCTTTTGGCTTTCGTGTTTATTAAAGCATGGACCAAAGTGGTTCATAAATCTGGGTTTGTGACGACGCCATTTACGAAACAGGAGAATACGATCATTCAGACGTGTGCTGTTGCTTGCTACAGCGTTGCTGTTGGAGGTTTGTTTACTAATTAATTATCATGCTTTTTGTATGCTTGTAGTCCAGGTGATAATAATGAATATAAAATTGTTCATTTAAGTATGAACGAACATGAATACATGTCTAATATCAACATTCACTTATCTTTATTCAGTGACGTTCATTTACGCTCCTTTTGTTTGTTCATCTACCTTTTCTTCGTTTATGTTTGTTTACGTATTTATTTAAATTTATTGATCTGTCATACACTATGCAGTTAATGCGGTAAAAAATCGGTTAGCAGTCAAGGGCCGCTATTTGAGTTATAGGTTATCAACATTCACTTATTTATTTAAATACATGTCTAATATCAACATTCACTTATCTTTATTCAGTTACGTTCATTTACGCTCCTTTTGTTTGTTCATCTACCTTTTCTTCGTTTATGTTTGTTTACGTATTTATTTAAATTTATTGATCTGTCATACACTATGCAGTTAATGCGGTAAAAAATCGGTTAGCAGTCAAGGGCCGCTATTTGAGTTATAGGTTATCGTAGTGGGATAGCGGTGAGAAAGCGGTAATTTTAATATCATGCATCATATATATATATATATATATATATATATATATATATATATATATAGGGAGAGGATCTGGAGAAAACTCACATTTAGAGAGAAAACTTAAAAACTCCTAAAGAATTATTTTTAATTAAAAATAAAAAAATATTTTCAAAATTCTGTTTTAGCCATTATTCTTATATTTTCTTATATTTCACTCGAAAAATATAAAAAAAATAAAAAAAACAAAAAAAAAACCGCTGTAATGCACATACGTATTATCGTGCGATACCGTTGTATTACACATGTGTATTACTATGTATTTTTGAGTTTAATAGTGTTTTATTGCATATATTCAATATTTGTGTATTGTATATGTATAGTAGTGTTGTATTATATGGAAAAAAAATAATAATAAAATAAAAGTCGATGTGGTGCACATGTGCGTTAATGTTGTATTACACATACGTACTAATGTGTATTCGATGTGTGTATTAATCTTATATTGCATATATACAATAGTGTGTATCAAATATGTGCAATAGTGTTGTATTCTATGCAATACAAACACTTTTGCGTATATGCAATGCACACTATTACACATGCGCCGACGAGATTACCGACAAGTTTTTTTTTTTAACCAATAACAACATATAAAAATAATGGAAAAAAAAAGAAACTTCAAAAAAAATTTAAAAAAAAAGTTAAAAATAGTTTTTTAGAAGTTTTTAAAAGTTTTTAAGTTTTCTCTTTAAGAGGAGTTTTCACTAGATCCCACCCCTATATATATATATATATATATATATATATTAATAGTAATATCAAAAGTAAAAAACACAAAAGTATCAATAACTGAAAAATGATTCAATCATAAACAATGAAATCTTCCTTCGAGTCCACATCAACCAACGAATCGTTGGTAGACGAAAGAGCGAGAGCATAACTTTTCAAGGGGTTGAATAATAAAATTGGTTATAAACAAATAAAAGATCAAGTTTGAAGTTTGAGCTATTTTGGTCTTTTCTTAAATTAGCCCAAATATATCAACCTTGAAAAATTGGTGCTATGACCGCTATCTAGGAATAAAAAGTCGGTCAAATAGCAGCCAAGAGCGCCGCTAATAGCGGTTCCACTATTCTGGAGCGCTATTGGCACTGCTATTTTACAAAGGTCCGCTAACCGCTATCCCACTGCTATCCCACCGCTATCTCACCGCTATTGACTGCATAGGTCATACATCAGCCCCAGCATTGGGTAAACTTTCATTTTCTTTGTTGGCTTACGTTCAGTTAAATTCGTTTATTTTCGTTCATTTACGTTTGTTTGCTTACGTTCAGTTAAATTCGTTCATTTACCTTTGTTCGCTTACGTTCAATTAAATTCGTTCATTTACGTTTGTTCGCTTACGTTCAATTAAACTCGTTCATTTACGTTTGTTCGCTTACGTTCAATTAAACTCGTTCATTTACGTTTGTTCGCATACCTTCAATTAAATTCGTGTATTTTCATTCGTTTACGTTTGTTCACTTATGTTCAATTAAATTCGTTTATTTTCGTTCATTTAAGTTTGTTTATAGTATAAATGAACACGAACATGTTCATTTTCTTAACGAACGAACATGAATGAGAAAATCTTTTCGCTATTAATGTTCGTGTTCACTCGTTTGTTTGTTCGGTTAGAGTTAAACAAATGTACATGCAAATGAACATGGATTAACCAACACCGTTCACATTCGTTTGGTTCGTTTACAAATTACAAGCTTACTTTTCAAGATTTTTGATGCATGATTTGATTAATAATCAGTGATCAACGATGGTTTACACAGGTGGATTCGGATCATATTTATTGGGACTAAACAAGAAGACATACAAGGAAGCAGGTGTTGATGTAGAAGGTAACTCCCCAGGGAGTTATAAAGAACCTGGAATTGGTTGGATGACTGGCTTTCTGTTTGTTACTAGTTTTGTTGGGTTGTTGGCTTTGGTCCCTCTAAGAAAGGTCTGTACTCTATGCTTTAGCCACTTGTACTATCTTTAAAATTAAGTTGACCATTTGCATGGCCAACCATCTGATGCTTGTTTTTGTCATGCAGATAATGATCATAGACTACAAATTAGCATATCCTAGTGGAACAGCTACAGCAGTTCTCATCAATGGATTTCATACTCCAAAGGGAGACAAAATGGCCAAGTATGCCTCCATTTTCCCATAATATTAATTCATAAACACTTCATTTAACTTATTTATTTTATAAAATGTTGTTGCAGAAAGAAAGTTGTTGGCTTCAACAAGTTCTTGTCAGCGAGTTTTATGTGGGCTTGTTTTCAATGGTTCTATTCTGGTTCAGGAACATGTGGATTCACCTCTTTTCCTACTTTCGGGTTGAAAGCATTCAAGCACTCGTGCGTGTTTGTTGTTAGTTTTATCATTTTAAACATTCCAATGACACAATTATTGCAAAATTAATTATTTGATTTAATTTTTTGTGTGCAGGTTTTATTTTGATTTTAGTATGACTTACATAGGAGCCGGAATGATATGTTCACATCTTGTGAACTTATCATTGCTGGCAGGAGCCGTGCTATCGTATGGTGTTATGTGGCCTCTTATTGAAGACCGAAAAGGGGTTTGGTTTTCTTCAAGTTTACCTGAAAGCAGCATGAAGAGTTTAAATGGTTACAAGGTTTGATCTCACTTTTAAGGTTAAACTAATGAGTCTCTGTGAAGAGTCATATGATGATTTGAAACATTTGTAGGTTTTTGTATCAATCGCACTTATCCTAGGAGATGGACTGTATAATTTTCTCAAGATTGCAGTGTTTACTGCAAGAACAATATATCAGACTTCTCGGAAGATGCCTAAAACTAGTAAGTATTCCTCAAGTGCAGAAATTAGTAGATATGTTAGCAACCTTTTCGATATTATACAAGTGTACGGGATTCCATCCTAAAAGTGATTATGATATAGAATAATCAAAATCACATAATCAGTTGTATCCAAACAGGCTGATCATGTAAGAATTTGGATATAACAATATTAACCATACACAAGAAAGTTATCTCACTAATAGCAAAGGCACTGGTAAGGTCTTTGGAGGGCGGAATGTAAGTAAAACCGTATCTAGACATGAAAAGAAATATTGGAAACACATAGGTTCTTATAGGTCTAAACAACAGGAAACAAAGCATACCAAAAATATTGTATTAGTAAGCTACCAATAACAAAAATTGGTGAAAAGTATAGTAATGACAGATAAAAAGGCTTTAGATATTAAAAACACCAGTTTCTTGAAAACAATTATTTGGGACTCACCAATAATCATTTTCAAAACACAATCCCAAAAAACCCTCAAATTTGTTCCAAGGCGCGTTTTAACGTTCTTTTGAAATTTTCTAATACAGATCCAGAAGATATTGATCAACCTCGAGATGATTCTGTTCTAAACGAGGTGTTCATAAGGGAGAGTATTCCCTTCTGGCTAGCAGCTACCGGTTACGTTGCATTCTCCATTGTTTCCATTGTTGTCATCCCGCTCATGTTCCCAGAGCTCAAATGGTACTATGCTGTTGTTGCTTATATTATTGCGCCATCTATTGCCTTCTGTAACGCGTATGGTGCTGGTCTAACCGACATGAACATGGCATACAATTATGGTAAAGTCGCTCTCTTTGTGCTGCCTGCAATGTCCGGAAAACATCACGGTGTCATTGCCGGGCTCGTGGGATGCGGTCTAATAAAGTCCATAGTCTCAATATCATCTGACTTGATGCATGATTTCAAGACGGGCCATTTGACTTTGACTTCACCTCGGTCAATGCTTGTTAGTCAAGCTATTGGAACCACCATTGGATGTGTGGTGGCACCTCTTACTTTCTTTCTGTTCTACAAAGCATTTGATATTGGAAATCCAGATGGTGAATTTAAAGCTCCTTATGCTATTGTGTATCGAAACATGGCCATTTTAGGTGTTCAAGGTTTTTCTGCATTGCCTAATCATTTTGTACATCTTTGTTACCTGTTCTTCGGTTTTGCCATGCTGGCAAACTTTGTGAGAGACGTTGGTCCCGAGAAAATAAGGAAACTGATTCCTCTGCCAATGGCTATGGCTGTACCTTTTCTGGTCGGTGCTTATTTTGCTATTGACATGTGTGTGGGAACTTTGATTGTGTTCATATGGCACAAGGTTAATAAGCAGAAAGCTAATCTTATGGTTCCTGCTGTTGCTTCGGGTTTGATATGTGGAGACGGGTTGTGGATTCTTCCATCATCGATTCTGTCGTTAGTTCGGATTAACCCTCCGATTTGTATGAACTTTGTGCCTACTAAGAGCACTTAAAAGTGCTAGAATTTCTGTTAGTATAGATAATATTTTGTTGTTTTGTTTTCATATGTATACAGACTATATGGCATAGAGAGCAACAAGGCTATAGTATTATAAGATGTTTGAGTCAAGTTTCTAATGTTATCAAAGTTAGGTGCTTTCATTGACAAATCTAGGATTTTTTTATTGTTGTGACTCTTTGAAAATGTTGAATATATTGTCACTCAAGAGTAGTATACAGACGCGGCCCGAAAAGCTGACGCAAACCTAGCGCGAAATTTATGGGTTTGGGTTTGTACTTTCATTGTCATATTTGCCACCTCTTCTATACCTATCATTATAAGATAAGAAACTCATAAGATATTATGTGTTACTGATCAAACTTTAAATATATTTTAAACATCACATGAAAACAATGAGGTTTTAGGTTGTCACATCTAACCCATTTAATAGCGGGTGTGTTCTTTTTGACTTGTTTTGATTAACGGGTCGTGTTAGGTTGACCCACTAACCTGTTTATGACCGTCTAACCAACTTTTTGCAATCTGATTAACAACTTTACAACTTGATTATTACTTATCAACCCGTTTGACATAATAATTCCATTAAAAAGATCGTGCTCATTTTACACGATTTCAAATGCTTGCAAGTTAGGATTGAAGTTTTTAATATGAATAAAAATATAGGTCGTTTTTGGTTGACCTTTATAACACGTTTAGCAATTTACCCTACCAACCCAATGACACTCCTACACGTAATCATATCTCTTATCTCATAATCAGATATTAATCCTATCTTTTTACATAAGCCATCTGCCTCTTGTTATCAGTGACGATCCGATGTGCACTTTATTACTCACAAGCAATAACTTAAAACAAAACCTTTTGAAATATTTTAATAAAAAGAAAATATATATTCATCACTTTACAATAAATAATAGGAGCATTTATATATTTTTCCTTCCTAAACTTTAAAATTACATATTTCTCCAAACCATGCTTAAAGAGCATTGTACATTTTGCGTTAAAAACTTGTATTTTAGGGAAATATGTAATTTACATAGTTTAGGAAGAGAAAATATGTAAAAATCCATAGGAGCATTTACATATTTTCCTAAACCATGTTTAAAAAGCATTATACATTTTGCATTAAAAATTTGTATTTTAAAGAAATATGTAATTTACATAATTTAAAAAGTGAAAATATGTAAAAATTCCTAAATAATACAAACAAAACCCTTACTCCACCCCATCATATTTAGGCTTGAAATCCTTTAGTCCTACCACTTACAAAAGTGAAGAAACAGGACTAGAAAAAGAAGGTAACAACCCACTACTACAATTAGTTAGTGGACATGAAAAGATGATACATCTTTTACTGCCCCTCCTTTAGACAATTGTGGCCAATAAAGTGCAATATCTTTTGTCTAGTCTAAACTTTTTTATATAAATTAAATATCTTAGTGGTGATTTCAATAATTTTATAGGTGTTATTTATTAGCAATTCAGTAAATTAATGTCACTCGACTACTAGATATGTAAATACCATATAAAGGCAAGAAATAAACTATAAATGTAAGAAATAAAAAAAAAAACTACTGGTGTCACATGACACTCATGACAGTAATGATAACAACTTGGGTGTGTCTGTCTTCGGTCATAAACTGTTCCTCCCAAATACATAAAAGAATATTGAAATCATCACAAAATATTACTTCGTGCCTTTTAAGCCCCACCAATATTAAATGCACTTTAAACCACATACAATTCATCTTAAATATGTAGGCTAAGTGGCTAAATGGTAGAATGCATAATAAGATGACAGCAAAACAAGTAACCTTCAAATTTTGTATCAAACATGGAAAGGGTCGATGATGTAATACAAGTGCCATGCTGTATATTTGTAGTCTAAATCCAAGAATCGATCAAATAAACAAATCTCAAAATCTTATCTTATATGATTGTAGACAATTGAATTGAACCCGGAATCAATCTCTGTAACACTATCAGATAAACCTATTTGTGTGTTACACACAATGATCTATACGATTAGACTGAGAATTCTGTAGATGAATTGGATCTTGATGAAATCCGTATGTGTAATTACTAATTTTGTATCTTTATTCGATCGAGAGAGGGGCCTCCAGGGAAAAAAGCATCGATTAATATAATGCTAAAGCAATTCCATGTGAGCCCATATAACCAATTGCAAGCCCACTTAATATACTTCTTAAGCCCAATTAAATTATTAAGGGTGAACCCAAATATAAAGTCCAATAAGAAAGCCCAAATAAAATTAGTGTTAAACGAGTCTGCACTCTCGTGTCACCTAACTCGATTAATCAAGTAATCAACTGATATTATTATCATGGACTTGAACTTTGTCTTAGTTACACTTAAGTCCCTATACTTTATAAATGTTCAAATTGGACCTGTAATTTTGATGGGTGTTACAAAAAACTAAGAAAATCGAATGGAGTTAACCAAATCGAACTCAAAATTTGTGGTTCAATTAGACATTTTTAGAAACAAAAAGATTTTTGTGGTTATATATTTCGGTTATGGTGTGAGTCATTATTGAACCAAATTTTCATCAGTTTTAAATAAATTTGAAATGCCACCCGTGCTTGTGCTCCTTCATGCTCATTTGTTTAGTCTAATGTACAACACTGGTGATTATCATAAGTCATACCACATTTTTTTAAGAATATAACATGATTATTAGAACCATTATTTCATGATATTTTTGTTCACAAAAATTGTGGATAATTGCCCCCTCATGTTTGACTGTTTGTGTTTTCATTTGCTAGTATTTGGATAATAAGATATTGTTTACGTTAGAAAAGCTATAGGGCATGCATCGGGTATGCACTATTAGTGATTTTATTATTATCAATGTCAGTTTGGCATAACTAGATTTACTTAAGAAGAAAAAAGAAATCGTAATAGACGTTAGACACAAGTTAAGAGGTATAAAGTATACACTCATTCAACAATATTATAATTCCTTACTGAAGAAACACTAATTGACCCCGGGCAGATTACGGATAATCTGGGGGTTAAATAGATGTTTCCCACGAGGGTTAGGTCCGGCAAAGAAGGATGTTCTTCAGATGACCTGCAAAACAAACACCGTGAGCTCGTCACAGAGAAGGGGGGGGTTCCTCCTTGTGACCACCCTCCGGCGTGAGAATCAGACTAGATTGCTCTGAATATAAGTGTATATTGAGAGAAATAGCTATTGAAGGTAAAATACCAGATGATGATACTGTTCCAAGGTGTTGGAGTATTTATAGCCGAAGGTAGGTTTCCAAGCAGGTACAGCCGGCTGTAGAATATTCCTGTTCTACCAACTATGGGCTACGCACGTGCCATGCTGGTTGGTGGGTAGGCAGCGGCTGATAGTGACTAGGCCGGCTGTGTACTATTCCTTTTCCACCAACTGCAGGCTATGTGCGTGCCACGACAAGGGTTGGTGAGTAGGCAGCGGCTAATAGTGACAAACAGTACTAGAGCATGCTCCTCGTACTGTTTGTCGGTAAGCTGTCACCCTGTGATTGGTTCATGGGCTGCTTTGATCAGATCTTGTCTATTTTGTCCATACCTTGGCAGGTATAGTACAAAAGATCTTCCAGAAGCATACAGACTGGCTCATTTGGGCGGGAGTATTCCCGCCTTGCTCATTCCTTCAGGTGACACTGAATTATTGAGTTAGTGCCTTGTGCATGTAGCCTTGCTATTAGTGCGGGTAGCCTTCCCTGATGGCTTGTATCCGCAGTTGCGGGGACAGGCGGGATACTTCACCATTGGGAGGCTTTCCCTGCGGGAACAGCTGGCGTACTGCGCGTAAGGTCTTCCTCTCTGAGCATTGTGGGTCCTGCGGAACCAGTTGGTCCTTGCGCAAACGTCCCTCTTCAAGGTGAGTCTTGCGGGTCCAACTGGCTCTGCTGGGACCTACCTCTTCAAGTCCCCCCAGTCCAATGTTCTTCTCATGAATTGTTAATAAGTGAGGTGAACTTTGGACTTAATCAAGGGGTTTTGAAAAGTATTTGGTTTTAAGGTTGTCCGTGGGGATTCTTCCCGCGGTTTCCCTAATGTCACGCAGAAATTCCCGACTTTTCTGCTTGATCTTTGGGTATGATGCGGGTAGGTGTGTAACCTCCTCGCAAGTCAGGAGCGTTGAGTTCCACTTGTGTAGATTCTCCATGAGGTTTTGGTAGTTTTGAACATAGTGATCAATTATGTTAAAACAACCAATTCCATCTTGGAGCTTCAAACAATCTAGTTCTCGACGATCCCACTATGCGGGGATGTTATTCTCGTTTCCGCAAGCATGGCCCAGAAGATCCTTCTTGGTTTCAATTCCCTGCGGAGTGCTAGGTATGTGAAGGGTTTCGCCTTGACACTGTACCCGCACTCGTCTTATAGTTACTTTACTTCCAAGGTATTCCTGGCTTCAATTCCCTGCGGGTGCTAAGTATGTGAAGGGTTTTGCCTTGACACTGTACTCGCACCTGTCTTATAGTTACTTGGTTTCCAAGGTAAGGGGTATTTTCCCGCTTACTTTTGAATCTTTTTTAAATTCGAAGAGTTGGTGAAAGGATAAGAACAGTCCAAACTGTTGAAACGTCGTCTGACGGTTTCTTCTGACAGTGTCAGGACATGCAGGAAGTTATGGCGACGTGACAGTATATGGTCATTCCAGGCGCTTTTTCAGGCGCGTGGGCGCGATTTTTCGGGCGCGTGGCCGCGAAATTAATGGCACGCGTCCTTTCAACAGCTGTTGCCAGCTTGCTCTTTGCCACGTGTCATAGTTTCATTGCACCTGCGATTTCTCTCTCTTCCGCATTAAATTCATCGCATTAATTGCGATGAGTATATAAAGGGCGAGAGGGTGCACCTTAGTCCACACTTTCACTTCTTTCTTCATCTTCTAAACGATTTCCGGCGAATACTCACTATTCCGTCGAGCATTCTTCTGAAATCGTTGTTCTGTACATCCAAAACATGTCTTCTACCGGTGATTTTGAGGCCACCGCCGAGGAGTCTGAGTTGTTCGTCGAGAATCCGACGTCGACGTCCGAAAAGGACGACAAGAGCACTGCTGGCGAGTGCCAGTGCGCTCTTCCTATTGACCTCTACCAGTACATCGTCCGGAAGTTCATGCTCGAGCCTTTCGAGCCTGAGTTTCCGGAGCCTCATTAGACGGTGTACGATGCCCCCAAGGGCAAGATAGGGGTGTACGCTGCATTCTTCGTCTATGGGAATCTGAGGTTCCCATTGACGAAGTTTGTGTACCGTGTTCTGGAGAGACACGGTGTACACTTGACGGAGGTACACCTAATGGCGATCGCGAAGATCCGCCATTTCGAGTGGGTGTGCCTCATTATGGGTGTAGAGCCCCATGTCGACCGCCTGATGACCTTCTACTCCTGGAGGTGCATCCAAGGGTGGTACACCCTGGTCAACCGGATCAAGGGTCTGAAGATTTGCGCCACTGAGCGCAGTCTTCGGTCTTGGAAGCGGGAGTTCTTCTACATCTCTGCCCGTGTCGTCCCTATTGCGATGACATTCAAAAACGGGAGAGCACTCCCCAACCTTCACGCCTCCAACTACCAGGAGGCGGAATGGTTTTCCAAGATTTCCCGGATCCAGACTCCGGTTTACCGGTTTGCGGAGTCCGGGATGGTGATGCTCGGGATGAGCCGGGTATGGAAGGATGCCGGCTCTGAGACTCCGCAAGTGCCGATCGTCCTCGAATACGGTTTGAACTCTGTCCCTTACGGTATGCTTTATTTTATTTGCTAGGTTAGGGTTTTTGTTCTAACCATCTCTTTATTTTCAGAGGGAAACGACTTGCAGTCTCTCCTGCAGCCGCGGGAGGCTGGTGGTCCCGCTCGGATGGGTACTCGCGCTCTTGACGAGAACGAGTTGCCCATCCTTGAGCAAACGGCGGATCGGTTCGTGGAGGTCTACCCGCCAGGCCACGAGATCCTGAGCGCCAGGCGGCCAGGTAAAGAACTTTTTAACCCTCGCCCTGTCAATGCTGAAACCTCTGCGGGAATTCCTCTAATTTTGTCATCTTCTGATGAGGAATCCGCAGATGGTCCTTTCTTGGCGAGGAAGAAGAAGGCTGCCGGCGGGAAGGGCAAGGCGAAGGTTGCCTCCACTGCCGATCCGGTGAATCGGTTTGACTCAGAGACTGAAAGTGTGGAGGTGGCGGGGAACCCTGGTGGTGAGACCACTGTTCCGGAGGTTCAGACGGCTGTCACCTCCGAGCAGCCCCGGACGACGACGGTGACCGACGTGAAGAGGCCGGCTCCATCGGGTTCGTCCCCGCCTGTTCGCACCTTCAAGCTCAAGAGGACTCGTAAGTGTAAACTTAATAGCTTTAACTTCATATCTTCCTAGCAATGTTTTTAATGTCTTGTCTTCATGCAGGCGTGGATGTAACTGCATTCCAAAGCGATGCGGGGAGGAGCGGTTCTGGACCCATGAAGGTAGGTTTGGTCAACCTACCCGAGGCGATGACCCAGGCGGCTACGCCTGCTTGCAGTACTGGTTCAGTTGCTCATCCCGTTGAGCCAACTGTTCCAGCTGTAACCTTATCCCCGCCGACTGTCAGTGCCATTTTCATCGAATCCGTCACTGAGCCGGCGGTGATTTCTCTTGCGGGTTCTTCCGCAGCCGCGGCCACGGTTGTGAGTTCACCTCCGGTGAGTTCACCTCCGTTGGTTTCCAACGCGGCAGCCTCCACCGTGTCTCCTCCGGCGCCTGCGAGTACGGCCAGTCCTTCAGGTACGTTTGGGGTTGGGGCGTCTAGCCAATCCTTGCCTCCTTCCCGTCTCCTTGACCTTTTGGATGGATATCCCTTAGGTTCAGGTGATGGGTTTGGTGGCTATCGGCCTGTTGTCGACCCTACAGGTGCGTAGGGTTATTTTGGCCTATATCCCTTTCATCATTTCTTTCACTTAACTGTTTTTTGTTTTATTGCAGTTCGTGATTCCAACGAGGTGTACGCTCCTCGGTGGAAGATCCGCCGGGGAACGACCCTCCGGACTGCTGAGGACTGCGTCGAATGGGCGCGTCACGCCGCCCCAAGCGGTGCGCTGGGGGAGGCCATGGCCAGCTACCAGGAAGGTAGGCTGTCCAACGAGCTCCGAATCCTTCTCGCCCGGATGCAGCCGCACGTCGAGCTACTTTGTCGTGAGAACGACAAGTTGAAGACGGCGCGTAGCCTTGAAGTGGCTCAGGCGCGGGCTATCCGGGAGGAGAACGCGAAGCTTGCCGCCGTTGCTGCGGAAAAGGAGAAGGCCTTCAAGGCCCTTGAGGTTGACGTTCAGGCTCGTCTGGAGGCCCGTTCCAAGGCTGCCCAAGCTGTTAACGAACAGCTTCAGCTGGCCAAGGAAACTGCATGGAACGCAACCGAGAGGGCCACCAAGGCTGAAGCTGCTGCTGAGCCTCTACGCATCGAAAATGAGGAACTTAAAGCCAAATTAGAGAGGCTCCAGCAGGCTCATGATGCCTTGGCCATGGAAGATGCCAAGATGCTCCAAGAGATCTTGGACCAGAGGGGGGTGCTTGACCACACTGAGCGTAAGCTAAAAGGCGTCGAAGAGGCTGCAGCCAAAGATGTGTTGCTTGCCAACCTCACAAAGAACGAAGCCGAACGCGCCCGTAATGAAGCTCAAGCTGCCCTCCAGGAGGCTCTGGTTGCCAAGGAATGGCTTCTTCGAGAAGCGTTGTCGCAGGTATGCGCAGCTTCCTAACTTCTAACTTCTTTACGCTTTTCCTTACTCGAGTTTTTTGACAAACTTCTGTTTTGTAGGTTGTGCATCGGGTGTTCACGAACACATCATATGACGATGCGATGAGCGCAGCCCTCAACGCTTCTCATGAGGATGGGGAAAAGGCTGGCTTCCTGCTTGGTCTAGGGTTTGTTGAACAAGGCATCCCGCCTTCCAACTTCCCTCTTTACAATGTGGATACTGAAGCTGCGTATGACCAAGCAGTGAATCAGTATGCTGCCTTCCCGCATCCGGTGGTGGAGAAGGTGAACGAGATTGCTGCTGCTGATGATGGGCTAGCTATCCTTAAAGCTTTCCTTGAACCGCCACACTCTACTGATGGTGCGGGTCCAAGTGGAAGTGGTCCTGAAGCTTGATCCTTTAGATCCCTTTCCACCATTAGAGTAGATTTTTATTTTTGTATAGCTTCTTTTGTATGCGGGTATGTACCCAGCAATCTTTGTAATATTTGAATTTTGATGGAATAAAGATTATTTGCTAATGCCTTGCCTTGTTTATTTCTCGCATATTTTGATTTAACTTAGCAATTTCTTTAGTACTTAGATAAGTTAAATTTTCAACGTGGCAGGTAATAAGTTAAAGTTTTGCTTCCTCTTTCGTGATTGTGCGGATAAGACCGTCACTTGCACTTAGTAGGATGGCCAAACTTTACCTATATCTGACCTGCGTGGAAGTTTTCCTCATCTTTTCCTTTGAAATTTTCTAAGTGTTTTGAATAAGTTAACCTTTCGACGCGCGGTTGCCAATAGGTCAATGTTCAGTTTCCTTTATCATGATTGTGCGGGTAGGACCGTCACTTTCATTTATTGGGATGACTAAACTTTACCTATAGCTGACCTGCGTGAAGGTTTTCCTTAGAAATTTTTACCGTTTTATGTGTTTATGCGGATTTTGCCGCCTTCCACACGCAACGACTTACTTCTTCCCATATTTATGCGGTGAATACCGGCATATCAGCGTGGGAAGTTCATAAGTATAAAGGTAAGGCTATCAACACAATGTGAAAGGAGAATCATTTCCATTAGAAGTGGCTCTAGGCCTTTTCTTTACAAGTTTGGAATTGATCTACATGTAACATTTGCGTAATTGAGCTCCGTTCCATGTTCTTGGGATAGGAGTGCCATCGAGCCTTTCGAGCCGGTATGCGCCTTTTCCCAAAACTTCTTTGATAATGTATAGTCCTTCCCAGACCGGTGCCAGTTTTCCTGGGCGCTCTTGGTTTGAAGCCTCGTTGTTACGCAATATGTAGTCTCCTACATTGAAGTTGCAGAGTTTTACCCGCTTGTTGTAGTACTTTTGCATTTGTCGCTTGTAGTTTTCTTCACGCGCTGCGGCTAAGTCTCTGCGTTCCTCGGTTAGCATAAGGTCTAACCGTCTTTCCGCATCATTGTCTTCTGGCTGAATCAAGACCCTTGGTGAGGGTAAACCAATTTCGACTGGGACCATGGCTTCAGTGCCATAAGTGAGGCTGAACGGGGTTTCTCCCGTACTGGCCTTTTTCAGCGTTCTCTTTGCGCAAAGGACGTGTGGAACTTCGTCTACCCAGCCGGATCTGTGTTCCAGGAGTCTTTTCTTTATGCCTTCGACGATGCTTTTATTTGCTCTTTCCACCTCACCGTTACCTTGCGGGTGTGCCACTGAGGTAAAGGTGTGGGTGATTTGAAGTTCTTCTAACCACTTTTGTAGCTTCTTGTCAGCAAAGTTGGTGCCGTTATCACTCACCAAAGTCTATGGAAGTCCAAAACGACAAATAATAAATTCCCAAATAAATTTTTTAATATGTTTTGCGGTTGTTTGGGCTAAGGGTTTTGCTTCTATCCACTTGGTGAAGTAGTCGATGGCTACCACTAGGAACTGAACGTTTCCTGCTGCTGTAGGAAATGGGCCTGTCACATCGATGGCCCACTTCTGAAATGGCCATGAAGAGGTGACTGGAACAAGTTCATTCTTCGGGCGATGCGTGTTGGGTGCGTAGAGCTGGCAAGACCTACACTTTCTGATGTATGCCAGCGCATCCATATGCATCCCCGGCCAAAAGTATCCCGCGTTGTTTAGCTTAGCTACAACAGCGCGTGGACCTGCGTGTACTCCACAGATGCCTTCGTGTACTTCCCTTAGGAGGTAGTCAGCATCTTGGTTGTCCACGCATCTTAAGAGTGGGCCAAGAAAGTTACGTCTGTAAAGGATGTCATCAATGAGTTTGATTAGTTTAATTGCTTTACAACGTATTTTTCTTGCCTGTGTTTTTGACTCTGGTAGTATACCCGCTGCAAGGTAATTTATTATTGGTGTCATCCACGCTTCTGTACCGGTTTGGATGACACAAATTTCCTTGTGCGGGACTGATGGTGCTTCAAGGAGTTCAATGCGGATGTCCTTCCCAAATGGGTGAAGGCTAATTGTGACACCCGGTAATTTCCCAATCCTATAAACTAAGTAATCAACCTAATAAATAGGTGATTGTGAATATTATGCGCGCCATATAGAATCAGCACGGGCAATTGTTATGTTCGCCATGCGCGAGCGCGCTATATTAGAATCAGCGCGGGCAATTGTTATGTTCGCCCTGCGCGAGCGCGCTATGTTAGAATCAGCGCGGGCATTTGTTATATGCGCCGAGCGCGAGCGCGCCATGTTAGTCAGCGCGGGCATATTATGTGCGCCCTGCGCGAGCGCACCATGTTAAGAACCAGCGTGGGCATATGTTATATGCGCCATGCGCGAATGTTTTAGCTTTATGTTTCATGTAACTTAATGTTGTCTATTGGGTTGACCGTCTCGCATGATGCTAAGGCGGGTGCATCCTAAATCGTTTATGCGCGTGCGGAAGGGAACTAACCTCCCCGCATGGCGGGAACATTGAGAGCTAGTTTGTCTGAAGCTCCAAGATGGAATTGACTTCAACATGACTGATCACTATGTTGAAATACCAAGACCACCTGGAGAATCTACAAATGAAACTCAATGTCCCTAACTGCGAGAAGGTTACGCACCTACCCGCAGCAAAGAAATGTCCTTCACGCAGAAAGCTATGCGCACAAAGTAATACGCGCAGAACACTTAGTCTATTCTCCAGATGTAAGGAGATTACTCCGCCCAAAAAGGAAACAGTAGCGTGTTTCAGAGATTTTCCACTTTTTAACTGTACACTGACAAAAGTACCTGAAAAAGCATACTGTAACATGAAAAGTCAACTGTCAGCCACCCTATTCTCACCAACCCCAGACCTGCATGTCCTGTTCAAATCAAATCAAAATCTTTTATCCACTACTCCACTTTTAAATAAATAATAATAATTTCATACTTTATCATCTAGATATGAAAAGATTACAATCCCCTAAAGCAAGAGATTGTGTTCCCTTGAGTTTGCCTATAAATATGTAACCCAAATTATCACCCAAACACACTTCAAACTTCTCTCTTAAGAACTGCAAACTTGCACTAATCATCTCCCAAGTATCCGTTGTTTTCATTTCCGATCCTGTTACTAGGTAAGCCGAGATTATAACCTTGAGATCTACTTTCCAACCCTTATATTCTCCTATTTCTTGATCTTAATATATATACTTCTTGTTATTTAATCGTATTCTAGACCTTCAATTCAAAGGCCAACACCAAGAAAACCCGAATCTCGATTAATCCCTTAACAAGAACCACAGGTGAGTCTCACAGCCCCTATTTTCACTGCTTTCACTATTTTTAAACTGTTTTCGGGGCGAGGGACACGTACTTAAATAATGTTTTATCATGGTATACTTACAAGCTATGCAAGCGATTATGTGTTTAAAATTATGTTTCATGATGAGCAATGCGAATGGTTATCTA
Source organism: Bidens hawaiensis (assembly GCF_021521415.1). Lineage (NCBI taxonomy): Eukaryota > Viridiplantae > Streptophyta > Magnoliopsida > Asterales > Asteraceae > Bidens > Bidens hawaiensis. The sequence goes on from NW_027500373.1 coordinate 82,743, forward strand.
TGGTTTTCGTTGTTAGTGCGCCAGATTCGAGTAAGTGATCACTTTACCATTGGAACTCTAAGGGTAGGGACTGCTGGTTTGATCCACCCACTCGTAGGGGTCGCACCTCTTTGCATGGACGAGTGCCTAGTATGGTCATGGGGCAGTACTATGGGTTTAAGCCCGCTCGTAGGGGTCGCGCCTCTCTGCATGGACGAGCGCCTTGTTTTCCGGCACAACGTCCGCGCGTAACCCGCGGGACGGTATTACAGTATTATTCGCTCGTAGTGGCAGCGCCACTTTGCATGGACGAGCACGACTTTTCAGAAATGTCCACGCGCAACCCGCGGGATGGTATTACACTATTTTAGCTCGTAGTGGCAGCGCCACTTTGCATAGACGAGTACGTTTTCCAGAAACGTTCGCGCGTAACCCGCGGAACGGTCCTAACAGAAATATGTTGTCAGATCTATGTTTTCATACGGTTTATCAAGCATATGTTTAGACATGAAATCAGAAATGTGTTTTAATATGATTTTCGCCAAGACTATGACGCGATACGATTTATCAAGTTACTAAAACTTGTGAACTCACTCAGTTTATACTGATTCAAATGTTTTACGTGTCTTTCAGGAGATAACTAGGTAGCGCATGAGTCACACTTAGAGCACCTCACGCTGAACATCTAAAACTAGCTTTTGGAAGATTTTAGTTCTATCCCTTCGGTGCGCGTGGTTGTTCTCGCCGCGCAAGGGGATATGGCGTGGAAATCTTCAACAGTTTTTATACTTGGATGTTTTTATGTAATTTTTAAAATGTAATGTATTTGTATTAAACATTTCATGCGCAATGAAAATCTTATCTTGAATGTTTGCAATGGCCGTGCTTAAGTATCAATTCCCACTCGCGCGCGCCCGGCTGTTTCCGCCGTTCAGGGCCGGGTGTGACAGATTGGTATCAGAGCACTGGTTATAGCGAACTAGGAAAAGAAGTTTTAACCTAGACTATGACCGTTGGGGAATCGCATGAAATATTTTTCAAAGAAAATATTTTCGAAACTATACACACACTTAGGAACACGGGTCACACAGTGTCTAGTAAATAATGATAAGAACATTATGTGCTCAGAGTACATGCGCTAAGTTTAATATATTTTCATTCTCTTTTAAAGCGAGAATGCCTCCAACTAGAGCCAAGGGAATCACCATGACACCCGAGGAACTCGCGGAAATAATCGCGCAGGCGATCGCGACTCATGAGGCCAGCAAGGCCGAATCTAGTCAGGGTCGTCAGAACGAGACCCCAGAACCCGAATCAGGAGCCTTGGACAAAGGGTGCTCCTATAAGACATTTATGGCCTGTAGGCCTTGGCCATTCAAGGGTACCGAAGGGGCCATTGGGCTCTACAACTGGATTGACAAGATGGAGACAGTTCTCTCCATTAGCGGATGTAGTGAGAACCATAAGGTCCTTTACGCGACCTGCATGTTCCAAGAAGCAGCTTCGTCTTGGTGGAAACTTCAAGTAAAGACTTTGGGGCGAGAAGTTGCTCTTCACAGGACCTGGGAGGAGCTGAAGGAAATGATGATAAGAAAGTTATGCTCTCGCGCAGAAATTCAGAGCCTACAACAGGAATTCTGGAACCACACATGGTAGGAACGGATATCGACGCCTACAACAACCGGTTCAACGAGCTTTGCCAGTTGGTGCCAGACATGGCAAACACGAAGGAAAAGAAGATCGAGAGATATATCTTGGGTTACCTCCTGTTGTTAGGGTTCCGCTCAACGCCGCAGCGCCTCCAACCTTTGATGAGGGCGGGTAGCGCGGGCCATCACCCTTACAAGGGATACGGTCCGTGCGGGTATGTTGACTACGCGCGGAAACGAGCAGCGAACCTCTGACTCCAAGAGGAAATGGAACTCTCACCACCGAGGGTCCGACTCCAAGCAGCCACCGTTCAAGAAGCAGGAGAGCGCAAAGGTTTACGCGATCCAAGCCGCGGAGCCATCAAGGAAAGGATACAGCGGGCCTCGCCGTGGTGCAGCAAATGCAAGTATCACCACGAGGGTGAATGCGCAAGAATCGAATGCGCCAAATGTGGCAGACCAGGGCACAAGGCGATGAATTGCCGTATCAGAGAAGCTAGAGCGAGCGACAACTGCTACGCATGCGGGAAGCCAGGGCATTTTAGTCGGGATTGCCCGCAAAAGGGAAACCAAGCTCGCGGGAGAGCTTTTGTGATCGGCGCAGGCGAAGCTAAAGAAGAGCCGAATGTGGTAACCGGTACGTTTTTACTTAACGGCCATTTTGCATCTGTTTTATTTGATACTGGCGCTGACCGAAGTTTTATATCCGCTGAGTTTAAAAACTCCCTAGGCCTAGCAAGCAGTAGGCTAGACACGCCTTATACTATAGAACTAGCCAATGGTAGGCAGTTATGCGCGAACGAAAGAACTGAACAATGTGTTATAGTCATGGGAGGTCACGGGTTCAATATTAACTTGTTGCCAATAGACTTGGGAAGTTTTGACATTGTGGTAGGTATGGATTGGTTAGTCGAGAACCACGCAGAGGTTATTTGCCATGAGAAGCAGGTTCGGATCCCACTGTTGACGAAGAAACCTTGGTAATTCAAGGGAAAGAAGGGGAGTTGCGACGAAACTGATTTCGTGCCTAAAGGCGCGCAAGTGCCTAAGGAAAGGGTGCTACGCCTTCCTGGCGCATGTCGTAGAGAAGAAAGGAGATGAGCGAAGAATTGAAGACTTACCAGTAGTGCGCGAATTTCCAGAAGTTTTTCCTGAAGATTTGCCCGGATTACCGCCGCCGCGACAAGTCGAATTTCGTATTGATTTAGTCCCAGGAGCTGCGCAGTAGCTCGAGCGCCTTATCGATTAGCTCCATCTGAGATGCAAGAGCTATCCATCAGTTACAGGAACTATTGGATAAGGGTTTCATACGCCCAAGCTTTTCACCTTGGGGAGCTCCAGTACTGTTTGTTAAGAAGAAGGATGGTTCCTTCCGGATGTGTATTGACTATAGGGAGCTGAACAAGCTGACAGTCAAGAATCGGTACCCCTTACCGAGGATTGACGACTTATTTGACCAGTTGCAGGGATCCAGTTATTATTCGAAGATAGATCTACGGTCAGGATACCACCAACTTAGGGTCCAGGAGGAAGATGTGCCGAAAACAGCCTTCCGAACTAGATACGGCCATTATGAGTTCTTAGTGATGCCTTTCGGGCTAACTAATGCGCCGGCTGTATTCATGGATCTGATGAACCGCGTGTGCAAACCATACTTGGACAAGTTTATGATTGTGTTTATAGATGATATTCTGATTTACTCTCGGACCAAGGCCGAGCATGAGCAACACCTGAAATTGATTTTGGATTTGTTGAGGAAAGAAAAGTTGTATGCGAAGTTTTCCAAGTGCGAGTTTTGGCTTAGAGAAGTTCACTTTCTCGGTCACATTGTAAACGAGAAAGGAATACACGTTGATCCTTCCAAAGTCAAGGCCATCGAAAACTGGGAAGCGCAAAAACCCCAACTGAGGTGAGGCAATTCCTAGGACTAGCTGGCTACTATCGACGCTTCATTGAGAACTTCTCCAAGATAGCTCTACCACTGACCGCGCTAACTCAGAAAGACAAGAAGTTTGTTTGGGGTGAAAATCAGGAAGCGGCATTTCAAATGTTAAAACTGAAGTTATGTAGTG